>NW_012149729.1:5479408-5480553 GCF_000956105.1 Propithecus coquereli
TAGAGTACACAAGTTTCCAAAAATTCATAGTTATAACATAAAGTGAATATTAAAGTGTTTTGGCTCTAAAATATCCTTAATTGAAAGTTTTAAGTAATTATATATAAAAATGACTTCATCTATCCAATCAGAAGGGTGTCTGGACACTGCAAAATTTAAAGTAGTTTTTCTGATAGCGTAAAATATAAGAAAAGTACAAGCTGAACATGTTAACTAGGACTTGGGATTCTACAGTGTCACCAGACATGTATCATATCTCAACATTTTCCCTTGTTCCCTGACATGATATCTGGAGTGAGTTTGACCCACAATGATCCATTTTTCTTGACATTTTAAAGGAGATAAAATAGTTAAAGTAGAATTTTAACTCGATCTAATTTTGAGTTAATTTTTTTAAAAATTCCACAGGACATCCTCGCTAAAGTAGAAAATAATGTAGTTTATACTTTGTTTTATTCTTCTGTTCATATCTGTGTTTATGAAGCCATAAGCAGGGAAGCAGACTTATTTTTGTCCAATACAAACCTATTTCATTTTATCTACTGATGAAACAGCATGAAAAGGAACTTTCTTTTTTCTCTTGACAAAATTCAATATAGTTTTGATAGTTCTCAAATAGGATTCAACAAGAACCATGCCTGGGAGTTTTCTGTTAATAAGTTGACAGTAATAGAGAGGCTATTTAACCAGCTGCACAGACCAGGTCTCATCTGGTGTTTAAAGCTAAAGTAGTCTAAGCTTAGAACTGGTTTTCAAATTTCCTAACTTCAGAAAAACAGCTTCATCCTTTCATATAAAGGCATTGATTTCATGCTTAAATTAACTAATTTATAAATTTGAAGATCAGTGTATTAGTTTGTAATGTGTGTGTATATATAGATAGATAGATAGATAGATAGATAGATAGATAGATAGATGGATGCTCTTTCTAATTTTCCCCAGTGGGTAAGTTCATGGAGGCATTGAAATTACAAGACCTATGAGAACATTTTTTACAAAAAAAGAGAGATGATTATTTGATTATCCATGAAAGCATCATGAATTATCTTTTGCAAAACTAGGAGCATTAATATTGTGTCTCAGTAACTGACATCTCTCTGTACAACTGGGCATATTTTGTTACACTATTTCATCATCCTCCTGTA
>NW_012149729.1:5480603-5482668 GCF_000956105.1 Propithecus coquereli
TTCTTCTCTACTTCCATAGCACAATGTAGATGCCTCTCTTATAGCATGTATAGCTCTTTTTCTTATATCTGTCTTGCAGACTTCAAGGACAGAAATTAATCATGTTTTAATGGGCTTTGTAGCTCCAGTTTCTAACTCATTTCATGTAGTATGGATGCCTTTATCTTTTTTCTATAAAGGATTTGTGAATATCAAACAAAGCCATATAAAATAATGTTAGAATGAGACAATTCCTATCTTACATATAACATAATAAAGTGAGTGTGTGAAAGACATGCATCCTATATACAAATTTACAAAGGAATAGTTGGAAAAAAATTATTCCTTACCTCTTGAATCCCTCAAAGATATCAAGCATTTACAGAGAAATTAGAGAAAGAGGAGATGGTCTACAGGACCATTAGGGGAGAATTTCAAAAGGGAATTTGGAGCAACCAGACAGAACAGATGACTCCTCTGAAGCTGTGTGGTCTGCTGTCCAGGATGTCAACCAGTCAGGGAGAGGGAAGTTGATAATCTGAACACCCCAGAAAAGAACTACCAGGAATTAAGTTTTGGGGGCTTGGATGGTGCATAGGAGATATGTCCTAATGTAATGCTTTTCTTGATGTACTTTTTTTCCAGACCTTGTGAAGATGTGTGCCACATTTCCCTTCTTTTTTGTGACAGGAAACTACTGGGATCTCACCAAACCACATTGACTTTCTCCTGGGTACACAGCTAAATGACATTTTTCAGGTTCCCCAGCCCTTAGATGGAGCTTTGTGACTTCAGGCTGGCCATGAAACAGTCTGCCCTGAAACCTCTGGGGCAATTGCCTGTTCTAGCTCTCTTTCTTTGCCTGCCTTCAGGAAGCAAAGATCCACTGGATCAAGGGTCCCAGAAAACAATGGGACCACTAGATGGACGCAGCCAGTCAGGTTATCTGAAGGAGCAAGTGAAGCAATAACCTCTCCCCATCTCTCTCTCACATTAGACTGTGACTATGTAAGTAACAGACTTTTATTATGATAAACCACTGAAGTTTAGGTGGTTATTTTTATAGCTATTAGCCTGTCCTTGGTAATAGAAGTTCATATGAGTCAACACGGTTCTGGTTAGTGCTGTTTCCAATAATGGGCTATTACACATAATGCTCCTATGACACTTTTGTACATTTTAAAAATTTCCCACAGGCATAAATTTCTGTGAGCATATATCCAGGAGTAGAATTTCTGGGTAACGTGAAATATATTTCTTCAAATTTATCTGGGAATGGCAAGTAGTTTTCCAAATTTGTTTTGCCTTTATGTACTACTGCTGACATGTAGCAGATCTGTTCCACATCTTGGGCAATACTTAGTTTGTGTTACTGTGATTTTAATTTGACTTTCTTTCCTTGATTACTAGTGAAAAGGTGTACCTTGATTTGCATTTATTGGCTCATTGAATAGTTTCTTTTGCCGGTTTTCCTACCAAGTTATAGTATTTCTCACTTCGGTTTATAGAAATAATCTGTATATTCTAATATAATTCATTGCCCTGTAACACATGTTGCACATGTTTTAACCCCTTCTCTCACATTTCCTTTTAAAAATAAATGGTGAGTTCTTTAATTTGAGGGGGAAAAAGAAACAAAAAAAAGAAATATGTATGAAAAAATGACCACCGTTCATAATTTGAGACCCGTTTTAACACTGTGAATGAGTTTACTTTCGTTGTCTACTAAATGTCAGCCACTATGCTAAAAAATTCATAATTATCACTTTAAACCTTACAAGCACCTAACAGGTAAACACCATTATTGTTTATAGTTAACAAATGACAAATGTGCCTTATAGAGGTTAAATAACAAAAAAAATATCATCCTGTTAGGATTCATGCACACATAGTCTGAGTCTGTGTTGCTCGTTCACCTCATGCAAACAACACAGGCATCTTCCCTTCCAAGCTGTGAGTATAGTTTCTCAAGAAGTACAAATACTATATTACCCCAGTTATAAGAGGTATCTGTAGTAGTCAAAGTCACAGAAGTGCAGAACAATATCAGTTGCCAGGAGTGAGGAGGGGTGGGGAATGGGGAATT
>NW_012149729.1:5484123-5485595 GCF_000956105.1 Propithecus coquereli
AGGCAACACAGTGAGACTTTGTCTCAAAAAAAACCAAACAAACAAAAAAAAGAAATTATTTATGATTTCTATAATACAGAGACAAAATAAGTTACCATGATTCTTCTATTTCAGGACCTAGATTTGTAGAGAAATGTCTTATGTTGAGTTCCCTGAAAAATAGACTCTGAGACAGAGATTGTCAGGCATTACATTTAAGTGTATTCTCAGCAACATCACCTGTCAGGATGTGAGGGAAGCAGGGTCAGGTAGAGGGAGATATTGAATTGTGATGCATTCCCCAGAGAGGCCTCAGCTTATCTCATGAAGAATTAAGAAATTGGTATAGCCCTTAAGAGATGTACCGAATTGAGCAAGGGAAAAAGGCCTTCATACTTTCATATAGCATCATCCAGTAATTATATAAGGCCTGCAATCAGAAAGAAGGCATAACTTTGGGTGAAAAAATTCCCTTAGCCAAGGTCAAGGCAGTGCAGTTCTTGGGGATAACTCACTGTAGGCTGTAGCAGCAAAATTCATAGCAGCTAAGGAAACTAATGCCTTAGTTCTGAAGTAGGTTGTCTAGGGACTACACCACAACATTCACTACAAGATATAATGGTTTTAGGGTCCATATTTTCAAAAAGAATATTACCAATCACTCATTGAAGCCATTTAAACAGAAGTATTATTAAAATACCCATAGGATATCACATTTTAAATAACATAGCTTCCTGATAAGACTTCAAAGATCAACTGGTTCCAGGTATAACGCTAAGCAATTGAATTCTTTCACACGCTATATAAAATGTTTGAAATTGAGTCAATTGTTTTTTGAAGACACAGCAAAAGTTAATGGTTATGGTTTCAAAGTAATTCATGTTGTCACTCTTTCTGGAAATAACTAATTGTAGTTTCGGTTATCTGATTTGGCATCTCCAGTGTCCAATATTAAAACCATAGTATCAGCAGTGAGAACAGATTACTTTAATTTCTAGTCTCAATAGCTTTGATACTTGCATTTAGTTTGTCTCATATCAAATTATCTAATGATCTGGTTCAAATACCATGATTAAAAACAATCTACAAGATTAAGGATGAAGCACATTTCTGTTATATATTGTTCACTACATTACTTTTCCTTATATTTAATTCAAACCAACACTACCCCTTACAGTGAAACAAAACCATGAGGTGTTATTAATATCTTTAACTGGGTATCAGTATTGAATTCATGTAATCCAATATTGAACATTCATAGTTTTCACAATCATTCTAATTTAAAGAATAAAATGCAGTTTAATGTCATTCCCAATAGATGCCTCTACCAGGCTGAGAGAATAACAATGATTAATTGTAGAATAGCCATGACTAAAAGACACCTGCTCTTTATAATGAATATTGGCCCCAAAATCCTGTACTTGCAATTTGTAATGGTAGAATATGATGGAAGAAAGAATGACAGGCTTATAATTTTAGATGATTTCCTTTTG
>NW_012149729.1:5487325-5491767 GCF_000956105.1 Propithecus coquereli
ATTCTTTTATCCACATGGTAAAATATGCCAATGAAATTGAGGCTCAAAGGGGCTCTTCCTCATCTCCAAAAATAGGCTGAAGAGAATAATGGAAAAATCATAAAAACAAAATGATTTTAATCAGAAAAAAATCCTCCAATTATATTTATTCCAAATCATGGGAATATTTACTTAGAAAATAAAAGAGATAGTAATTTTACAAAAAGTATGAAAGTTTATGAAATAAAACATAAGGTCCTTGATCTCATATCGAACTCTTCAAATGCCTATATACTTGAGGTTATAGCATTAAATATTTTGTGTGTCATTATAAATTTTGTATTTATGTAGAGGATGTCTCTGACGCTAGTTTTTATAGTACATACAAAATGATCACTCTAATATGTTTTAAATAACCTTTTTCAACTTAATCATTTATCTTTGATATTCTTTCACATTAATATGTATAAGTCTACTTTATTGTCTAAACTGTTATTTAGCATTCCACTGTATGTAGGTAACATAACTAGTTCTCTATGAATGAATGCATTCCAGATTTTTAAAAAATTATAAATAATGCTGTAATGAGCAATTGTGGTCATTTATCCTGATAGACTTGTGCAAACATATCTTTATAACACATTTTTACAAAATAAATTGATGAAACAAGAAATATAAATGCAGCTTGGAGAAGTTGACTATTCATCAAATCACCCTCCAAACAAGCTGTTATTGCCTACATTCCAGCCAGAAAATACCAGAGCCCTCTTCTGTAATACCTTCTTAATATTTATTAATTTTGAACTTGAATAGGTAAAAAGTGGTACAAAATGGATTTTAATGACATATCACTAAAGGATGAACCAATAGTACACAGGGCTAATGTATCTTCCTCTCAGTTTTCCTTCCTTTCATTCTTCCTCACTTTACTCCTAGTTTTTCTTTGCCATTGTTTTTTAAAAAATGTTATATATAGCCCAACACATTACTTAGTGAGCATAATTCAGAATACCTATTTTTGAATTTATAATATTAATTATGGAAGTTATTTATTTTATAAAGTAAATAAATTAGCAGTTATAGGTTATGTGTTCATAAATTGTCCTCTGAATTTACTATACAAAACATGTTACTTGAATATATAGCAAAGGGCTTGCAAAAGCAAAAATACTACAGATATAGTATTGGATAGATATTTTGCCTTTTGCCTAAATTGGCTTTATTACCACTTTATACTGTACATTGCATATATTTATGGATTTCACTTTTTCCTCAGAGATTCTCTAAAATTGGGAATATGATCTCTGTGTATAAAAAGTATAATTGTCCATGCCTTCTATATGTATTTACTTTGGATATATGCCTAACCAAGAAGATTGGAGTAAGACTATATGGAGAGTGCTATTTTGTTTTTAAGGTCGTTATTTCGGGTGTGTATAAGATTTGATGAAAAAAGGAATAAAGTTATAAAATCATGATAAATTAAGTTAAAGTTTGAACTTACTAAAGTCTGAAGAAGTTTAGTAAGATTCTAACATTTTAAGTAACATATTAAGTTATGAATTAAACTGGGCTGTTTAGTGCCCTCATGGGTTTAATTTATTCAGTGTTATAACTTAAAGAGTAAAATACTATCTGAATGTCTAATCAGATGTGATTATTTACATAACAGATAAATGCACTCTTGCGACTTGGCAAAAGCTATAGTAGGAAGTACAATAAATATGTATATTGGGATTTCAAGAGCATCCTTTCATTCCAGATCTGATACGGTAGGCAAGAATACAACATTTCTATATGGCTTAATAGAGTGTTATGATTAATGTATAGTGCTTTCTCTAACTGAGAATGTTAAGCCAGAAATTGAGCCATGCACTTAAGCAATCCTTCTTGGTTTAAATTTACACTCAAAAACCTCAACAATTGACTAGTCATTAGTGAGACTGCTAATCCCTTAAATGAAAAGGATGTCTGAGTCCAATTTCTCTCAGTAAATAGGTTTGCATTGCCAAGCCAATTCTGGGAAGCTTTACAAAAGGTTTAATGTTGCATGAACTTGCTTGGTTAAAAATACACTGAGGTAAGAGGTAATACACAAGAAATACACACACAAACCCACACACACGTTCACACTCAATCTGCCCACAAGCACAGATTAACAGCTTGCTTTCTCACAAATGTATCAGTACTACTTCTCCTTTGTGCTGTAAGTTGTCATTGTATTCTGAATCATTGGTATTGATAAATTCACTAGGACAAATGCATTATTGAAGTAGAAAAACTGAACAGCTTCAGAACAGGTTCATATCTATTTGACTCAAAGCTGAAGATCATTCTTTTTTTCCACTTTGATCAACTCAATATAGAAATGCAATCTTGAAACAAAGAGTAATATAAATAACCAAGGGGCATTTTAACAGAGCACATGCTGGTGAAGTATCTCAAAATATTGATCTCGAAAAGCAAATGGAACAACACATTGATTGCAAAAGAAGGAAAGGCAGGTGAGAGCAAGAGAACCCGGGGAGACATCAGTCCTCACAAAGAAATAGGGCACACTTCACAAACAGAATAGAAAGAAGACTGAAAAGATGAAAGTGCAAGAGATATTTTAAGGTGAAACTGATGGAATTTTGATCAAATATTCTGACTTTAGAAGTATGGGGTGAGTTCAACAACAAAGAATAAAGTTTGAGGAAAGTCCCAGAAGCAGGAAAAGCACTAAAACAGTTTGAGCTTGTGCCTAAACAGAAAGGACTTGAGAAAATCATTCAGTCTTGCTAGGTCTCTGTTGTCTTATACATACTCTAGAAAGTGGGTCTCTACCAGTGAGTGACTGGCATGTTCTAGTCATAGGACTGGCTCTGAATCCAATCTCCAGAGTTCTCCTAGGCAGAATCATCCGCTGGATCAAACCACTTAGAAGTTCATTTCCAATTCTAAATGACCAGCATGTTTCCTAGGATAAGTTCCACTAAATCAAGGAATATGTCAGGCCACCTTGATAACAACAGATTATAGACTATAATAAAATGACTTACAAAAATGATGTGCACTGTGGTTTGCATTCTGGATACATTGTCCTGATGAGTGGTGCCACCACCCACGCAATCACCAGGTCCACAAGCCTGGCAATCACTCTAGCCTCTTTCTTCTCTCTCTTTCCTCTTCGTCTGTTATCATTAAATACTCATATATAATCAGTGACCACATTCTGATAATTCTACCCACTTACCTCTCGAATCTGCCTTGCCCCCAATCCACAAAGCTAATGCCAAATTGTGTACCCATAGTCTCTTTCCTAGATGATCACAATACTCTGTTTTCCCACCCAGCTTCCCATCTCACAATCTACTTCTACTCTGCCCCACTAAAAGAGAGATCTTTGCTCAAAAAAGTTTGAAAAACACTGAGATATACTACATAGGCCCTTTTATAATCCTGCCTCCGCCTGTACTTCTCTACTAAAATCCTTAAATTTCAGCCATCGTTTAGTTTCCTCAATAAATCATATTCTCTAAGCCAGTCTCCATAGTATTACCTTTGCTGACCTTTCTCCACATATGCCCCAGTCAACATAGCAAAGTTTAACTCATTTTTTAATATTCAGTTAAAATACCATCTTCTCTGTGAGGCTTTCCAGATACTCTTCGTCTCACAACCCCTTCATTTTTTATCTTTTATTGCTGTTTTGAACTAGCCTGTTGGTAGATTTCTAATAGTTGGAGGTAGGTTATAGCAAGGTAGTCCCTAAAAACTTGAAAGGTATTAGGATATAGGTGACCTCCTTGACATAATTCTAATACTACACAGTAATTTATTAGCCAGCAGGAAATAGATATTCGGAAAACCTATTTTGTGGGCTTAGGGAATCTTGGCTTTGGGTGTTTTTAAAACACTTTTACTGAAAAATGACCTAAGGCAAATGTGGCTATATTCCCAGGGGCAGGGTTTGGAAACCAAAACTCTTTGGACTATGTCCTTTAGCAATCAAGCCTGGAGACTGATGCCTGAGCATATCAGACACATACAAGGCCAACCAGATTAGGATGCCCATTGATGCTGAAAGAAGATGGAAGGTATCTATAAAATATTTTAGCCAGTCAATATATATTGAATGTTACTAATATTTCTTAAGGGAGCCAATTTCTAGTATTCATTAGCTAATAAATTATTAATTTCACCAATGAAAACCCAACTATACTTGTGCTAAATAGCAAAGTTACTGATGTAGATCATGTTAAAGATAACTGAGCCTGTAGCAGCTGTGTATAGAAAGTGGCCTCTCTGATTAAAATTAATCTGGACTGTGAATTCTTGATTACAGCAACTGTCTTTAAGCACTAAGTTAAACTATCAAGTGCATGATGTCATAATCTCTATGTCTAAGCTATTTTAGGGTTAATTGCATACATAACAAAAGTGGAAAGAATAGTTATAGGCAATATGGTTTGACCATTGCC
>NW_012149729.1:5493388-5496948 GCF_000956105.1 Propithecus coquereli
TCACCCTGAGAGAAGCAAGCCACCATCCTTGTTCCTAGCTCTGGAACAGTAGCTCAGAGATTTCGCCCAAAGGGAGAAGCAAGCCTAAGAGCAGCGGACCATGACACTCTTTCCAAAGGGACTAATGGTCAAGGTAAGTCAATAAACAAGGACAACAATAAAAATAAGAAGTCTGAGGGGTGGGAGCAGGATTAATATTCATTGAGGCTAAAATATATTATCTAAAATGCACAGTTTTCAATGAAAAATTATTACACATGCAGAAAAGCAGAAAAGTGACAGATTCAAGATAAAAAAAACAATGAAAAATGCCTGTGACAGAATCCAGATGTCAGATTTGCAGACAAATAATCCAAAGCAACTATAAATATGCTTAAGAACCACAAGAAAATATGCCTAAAGAAATAGACAGGTATGATGATAATGTCTCATTAAACTAGAAAATTAATCAAGAGATTGAAATCATGAAAAAGAACCATATGGACATTCTGGAATTAAAAAATAGAATAATTGAGATGAAAAATTTACTTAGAAGGCTCAAGATTAGATTTGAAATGTCAGAGGGATAATCAGTAAGATTGATGATAGATAAAGATTATGTAGTCCAAAGAACAGAGAAAAATGAATGACAAAAATAAGCAAAACCTCAGAGAAATGTGGAACACCACTAAGGGAACCAATATACATGTAATGGAAAAGAAAAGAAAGGAATGTAAAAATATCCAAATAGAGAATGTCCAGAAAATCCTCAAATTTACTCAAATACACTAAAGTACACATCTAGGAAACTCCTCAAATTGCAAATAGAATAAATACAAAGGGATCCACAAACAAACACACCATAGTAAAATCTCTAAAAGACAAAGACAAGAGAATATCTTAAAAGAAGCAAGAAGAAAACTACTTGTCATGTATGATGAAAATAATATGATTAACAACCTACTTCCTGGTTTTAATCTTTTTGTGTGTTTTTTTTGTTTGTTTATTTCAAAAAAGTTAGGGAGTACCTCATTTTTATCTATACTTACTCTTGGTGATATTATTCAATATCAAGATTTTAAATAGTATCTATGATCTGATAGCTCATAAATATATATCCTTAGGCTAGATGTCTTTGCTGAAATATGGATTCAAAATCTAACTGCCTAATTAAATTCTCCATCTGGATATCTAGATATCCCTAAACTTCCTCGTGTACGTTTCTCCTAGCAGAGATGGAACCTGACTGTTGGCTCACCCACATTAGGTTACTGGAGGAAGAGATTCCAGGTGCCATGCAAATGAGTAAGAAAAATTTGGGTAGAATTGTTAACAAATTGCTACATTCCAAAAGTGGCCTAGTATGAGAGTATAGGATCTGCAAAAACAGTGGATTTTACAGTCATAGGCTTTTGTACACAGACCTTCACTGAGTACGTGTGAAAAATACCGAGTCAGGGCTATTATGAGAGTAAGACTTCTTAGAAGTGCATCTCTGGAGAAGAGAATAGCTATCTCTAAGAAAACCATGAATCCTTGCTTGGACCATTGTCTTTTATGGAAATAAAGCCTTAGACCACCATGTAAGGGATACACAACCTGTACCAACATCCTTAGATATGTTTTATAGCTAGGGGAGAGGCAGCAAGCTATTTTTCACATAAGACCCTCCAGAAATCAAAACAGAGTTTTGTTGCTACCACAGGGAGGGACAGTAGAATCACTGAGATATTTCTGTGCCTGAAACACATAAAGCATATCTTAAGCTGAAGATGTACCAGGTTAAAAAGAGATCTCAAGCCTATTCTCCACATCAGACTAGCAAGCACCAGTAAGCAATAGCAAAAAGAATTTGACTACCTAAGATGAGTGAAAGCATAGAGACAGCTCTTGTTTGAACCTCAGACACATAGCTCTTCTCAAACTCACAACCTGAAAGACATTGAGATAAAACCACTAGGAGTTCAACTTCCAAAATAAATACAATGTAATGCTAGAAGTATTTTAAATTGATTGTGCACCGAAAATAACCATAGCACAATGAAACACAAGTCCTTGACTAGGCTAATTCAACACCCCCCCAACATAAACTATATATACACACACAAATTACCTAGCAGAAGATCAGAGATGAAATCAATGAAAACCACATCAACCAATAAATACCATAGAAAAAAAATCAATGGAACAAAAATCTGGTTCTTTGAGAAGATAAGAAAAATCAGACCGATCAAGACAAACAGAGAAAAGACACAAATAACAGTTTTAAGAATTTTGGGAGGCAGGACTTGTACAGGTCCTATTAATAGAAAAATAAGGAAATAAAGCACCAGAAAACATGAAATATCTACACATATATGAAACAAAATAAGTGCAAGATTTTCATGCCAAAAAATACAAACCACTGTTGAGAAGAATCAGAGAAAGCCTACATAAACTGAAAAACACATCATTCTATGGACTAAAAGTCTCAATATTGTTGGAATATCAATTATTCCCAAATCAACTGATCTACTTAAATCAATCCCAACAAACTCTCAAAAGGCTTTATGTGTGTTTCTATACAAATCAAATTGATTCCAAAAATTATATGAAAAAGGAAGAGAAACTAGATTAGTCAATGCAGTTTTGAAATAGAAGAAAACATCTGGAGGATTCTCATTATCTTATTTCCAGGCTTTCCAATATAGTCAATTGATTTACACAAAAGTTGTGAAGTGATTTCAATGGAGGAAGTACAGACTTTTCAACAAATTGTGCTAGAACATCTTAACATCATATGAAAAAAAGTAAACTTTTGCAAATTCATTGCAATATACCAAAAAGAGCTCAAAATGGATTATAAACCTAAGCATAAACATAAAACTATAAATATTTTATAAGCAAAAAAGGAAAAATGTTATCTTTGTGGCCTTGGCTTATGTGAAGATTTCTTAGACACAACTCAAAAAGCACAACCCAATAATAGAAAGAAAGACTTCATCAAAACGAAATACTTCAGCTCTTTGGAAGGATGTCATGAGAAAATAAAAGTACAAGCCACGGTATGGAAGAAAATATTTTTCAAAACACATAATTGATGAAAGACATATAAAGAATTTATAAAATGCAATAATAAGGCAATGATTCAATGAAATAGTGATTAAAAGACAACAGATGATTCATGTAAGAAGATACTTAGATAGCGAAAAAGCAGATGAAAGATGCTGCTTTCCATGGCCAGATTCTGAAGTCTGCACACTGATTTGGTCACTGGCAAACTGTCTGAACTGCTTTCCCTGTACCAGGCTCCTATTGCCACATTACTTCCAAAATCCTGCTAGAAGAACATTTTTCCCTTTTGTTCAATTTATCCTTTCTCCTTTTAAAAAATGACACCATTTGCATAAAAAATGAGATTACTCATCATAGGTTTTATGATTTTTCAGCACTGCCTCCTGAACACTATACCATCGTATCTTCCTATCATTAATAGTTTTGTCCTCTCAATTCTTGCCATACCTTTAACTGTAGCCTCCTTTCAGAAGAAATGAAATGTCTTATAAGTCTTCTACTTATACATGAGCTACTTTTCTTAACTG
>NW_012149729.1:5498928-5500679 GCF_000956105.1 Propithecus coquereli
AAATAAATCATGATTGATAGCTAAAAGAAACAAAAGGAGGAGGAAAAAAATGAACAATAAGAGGTAGTGATTCCCCAGAAGGAAAAAAAAAAAAAGAAAAAGAAAAAGAAAAAGAAAAAGAGGGAGTTTCAAGTTTCTTAGTTTCAAGAACCAACACTGTCAAATGTTCTAGGTGTCAAATAATGCAATGAATGAAAATATTTTGGATTTGGTAATTAAAAAGTTCATTGATAACTTTGAGAAGAACTATTTGGAAGTTAAACTTTGAAAGTGTACGGGACATATAAAAGAGAGGAAACTAGTGACATTTTCGTACATATGGGAAAAGATAGAGTTAATAGGCTCTTTGTGATAGTGTGAATGTTTAATGCAGAATATTTGAATGCTGAATGCAGCATGCATATATAGAGGCTGAAGGCAAGAGAAAAATGAATAACTGTGAGTGGAAAAAGTATTTGAGAGGCTTAGAAGGAAATTGAATCAGGCACAGGTAAAAGGGTTATTGTTGATCAGGAGATGGAAACCCTTTAACATATATAAGAAATATAGCACTTCTTATTTTGGTTCTAATATTACTTTCCTATACAGAATATTTGTTATTTTAGTTTTAACATGCATTTCCTTTTTTCAGAAATCCAGTCATTGTAAATGTGTTGATGTTGGATTCACGTTTCATCACAACAGTGATCAGTGTCAGAGGCTGTGAAGGAGTACTGTGAAGGAGACTTAATTTAGCATAAACAAAGCTAAATATTTATATAAATATGAAAGTAGCAGAAAATATGTTTAAAATTCAAATATTTGAATAATTTATCATACGTTAGTCACTCTTTAGAAAAGAATTAGGGATAAAGGTAACATTACTCAGAGAATAAATCCATCCAATCATATTCTAAATGACACCCTCAATGGTAATCAGAACTAAACTTTACATTTAGAACTGAGGCTAAATGCAATTACAGTAAACAGTATAAATGGTTTAAACTAAAAATAAACTTGAAATAATATTAATCTTCTGCGTTACAAAATGGGAAGAAAAGTAAAAGGGAAGTCTAGATACTCCATGAAAGACAGAAAAACAATAGAGAGAATGAGGGCATCATTAAAACTATAAATAAAAAGATAGTAGTTGATTGAATATATTCATATTATTAACAAACATTAATAAGTTGCAATCCTTTAAAGATCAAACTTCACTCTTTAGTAATTCTTGGATTGAAGGTAAAATGAAAATTGACATCAAAATACACACACAAAAAAACAATAATAATGAAACAACTACATATTAGGAACTATGAAGTCAATGTAAATCACTCAATGAAAAAACCCATAGTTTTAAATCCTCACATTACAAAATAAGACGTTATAATGAAATGATTTATAATTAGGATTATCTATCAATATCTTTTTCATGTTGATAGACCAAAGGAAAAATTTGTCATATGAATATTAATGGAATAATTGGAGATTTTAAGAACCATTTTGTTGCTGTTTATTAGCAAGAAGTATGAGTAATTACCTGGAATTAATTATAAGTTTTGCTTTTTTCTGCTCTTTTTACTATTTTTTAATGATCCATTTTTATTTTTCTCAAGTTTATTTTTGTTGCACTGAAGTATATACACATACACTTTCAGAAACTACTGGTAATTAATAAACTTTTTGAGTCCTTGAAAATCTGAAAATATTTTTATTTTGTTATCTCACTGAATTATGTGATCTAGAATTATAGGGTCAACTTAATTTTACCC
>NW_012149729.1:5513206-5513941 GCF_000956105.1 Propithecus coquereli
AATTATTTAAATACTGTTGACTTAAATTTGCTTTTATTTTACTCATTTTTTTTTTTATTTAAACACATAACTATTTTTGTTGTTACTGTGATTGCCTTTGGGGTCTTTCTTCTTCACAAATTCTTTGCCTAGGCCAATGTCTGTAAGAGCTCTCCCAACATTTTCTTCTAGAATTCTTATAGTTTCATGCCTTAGGTTTAAGTCTGTTATACACCATGAGCTGATTTTTGTGAGAGGTGAAAGGTGTGGATGCTGTTTCAGTCTTCTACATGTGGCTATCCAATTTCCAAGCACCATTTCTTGAATAAAGATTCTTTGCCACAGTGTATGTTTTTGTCTGCTTTGTCAAAGATCAGATGGCTATATGAGGATGGTTTTATATCTGGGTTCTCAGTAATATGGAGATACCTCAAAGAGTTACAAGTAGAACTGCCATTTGATCCAGCAATCCCATTACTGGGCATCTACCTAAAGGGAAAAAAGACATTCTATAAAAAAGACATCTGCACTAGAATGTTTATAGCAGCATAATTCACAATTGCAAAGATCTGTAAACAACCCGAGTGCCCATCAATACATCAGTGGATTAATAACGTGTGGTATGTGTATACCGTGGAGTTCTACTCAGCCACAAAGAACAACAGTGATCTAGCACCTCTTGTATTATCCTGGATAGAGCTGGAGCCCATTCTACTAAGTGAAGTATCACAAGAATGGAAAAACAAGTACCACATG
>NW_012149729.1:5513991-5515980 GCF_000956105.1 Propithecus coquereli
AGTTCTACTTATATCTCTTTAAGGTATCTCCATATTGCTTTCCACAGAAGTTGCACTAGTTTGCAGTCCCACCAGCATATGAGTGTTCCTGTCTCTCCACATCCACGCCAACATTTATTGTTTGGGGACTTTTTGATAAAGGCCAGTCTCACTGGAGATAAGTGATATCTCATTGTGGTTTTGATTTGCATTTCCCTGATAATTATATATGGAAGCTGTTATATCAAGAAAAGCAGACATTAATAAGATAAATTCAGATTATAGAAAATGATTGTCTTTATGAGATAGAGAAGCTGGACAGGCATCAAAATGAAATCTGTAAAGAATAATCTTCATAAGTTAAAAAAACAACAAAACAAAACAAATTAGGGACAAAAGGAAACAAGGTTAAGTCTATCAGTTATGACAGCTCCAGAAGTAAGAGAAGGAAGAACAAAATCACCTCTATCTGAAGATGGGGGAAAAGTCTCATGGGTTGGTGACATTTGCACGTGTTCAAGAAGAATGAGTGATAATTTTTTAGGTAGAAAAGATGCTCTGGTAGCAGCATATGCCCTTTAAACCTGTGCACGCCTAAATCTGTGAATGTTACCTTGTATGACAAAAGGGACTTTGCAAATGTGGTTAAAGATCTAAGGTGGAGAGTATTCTACATTATTCATATGGGTCTCATGTAACAAGAAGCCCAGAGAGAAGCAGGAGGATTAGAGTCTGGGAAGAAGATGTGACAAAAGAGGCAGAGGTTGGATTGTTGCAGGGTAACAAGCCAAGTAAGGCAGACATCTTCTAGAAACTTAGAAAGGGTAGGGGGGTGGATTCTCCCCCAGAGCCCCCAGAGGAAATGCACCCCTGCTGACTCATTTTAGACTACTTCAGAATTGTAAAATCATAATTGCATTGTTTTAAGCCAGCAAATTTGTGATTGTTCATTACAGATAGCAATAGGAAACTAATGCAGATGGAAAAAAAAATCTTAAAAAGAATCTGAAAAATGCAAAGATTTGATGTATGGCCTATTCAGAAAATGAAGTTTGTAATGTTTTGACTCTGCATTCTTGAAGAAGAAGGGCTGGGGAAGAGATTTGTATAAATCAAGTCAGATAAGGTTGCTTAAAGCCAGACAAAGGATTTTATGTGCATTTTTATAGCAGATTTCTGTCTAGAAAATAATTCTGACATTAATGAGCTGGAAACACTGGAGGTATAAGACCAAGCACATTTTTATATTCTATATAATTTTAACTGTAATCCATCCCTAGAAGACCTTCACAAATGCTTAAATTAGATGAGTACAAGAAGTTAGGTTTAGTTAACTCTAATAATATTCTCTACCAGGCTCTTTCTTTGCTCATAATGATCCCTCATTTCCTCTCCTTTTGTACAAAAATGAACATAAGAAATCATTATAATAAGAGTAGCAGTATACTTTAATTTCTCCTACAGTGCTTACCATATGGTACCTGCCTCTTTGTTATTTAGTTTAACTTGATCTGTTAAATATCAGGTTTGTAAGGGCTCATGTCTCATACTCATTAAAGTGTCACATTCTTTAAAGACTCTTATGCCAAAGAGACATAGATCCCTTTGATAAGATAAAAAAACATTTTTATGCTCTACAGCTAAGAAGTAAAAACTCAATAAATGCTCAAGGAATAAAAGGCATTTTAAAATACTACTACTGTTAATTTTTGCCCACTCAATCTTTGTTTTAATAATTCATCTGGGAAAATAGAGTTGATGATAGATGCATGAACTTAGATATTTAATTTGTCTACCCATAATAATAAACTCCCAAAGGATGCAAAGGTAAATAACAATGATGCCCATAAACATTAATAATCAAAGAAATGCAAATAAACATCTTGAGATACTATTTTATGCTGACCAAAGTAGAAATTTTTAAAAAATATCCAATTTAAAAAATGTTGCAATGAATTTAGTATAAATATTTGCTTCAAGAAAGATTCACAAACTGAAGAACATTTTGTT
>NW_012149729.1:5519795-5520246 GCF_000956105.1 Propithecus coquereli
ACGATTTAAAAAAATGTATTCTATGTCAATGTTTACTTTCCTCTTGTCCTCTCCTATTTTTATTAATTATACATTCTTCTTTCAACTTTGGTTAAGTTAACTAGTAATTGGTCTTTTTTTGTGATATTTTACCAAAAAAAGTTCATTTTTGTTTATTAATTATATGTCTGCTGTTTCCCAATCTCTATATTGCTGATTTTTGCTTTTAAATTTATCTTTCCTTTATTTTTCCCTTTTACATTTCGCTTTGATTTTTCTTTTTCTATCTTTTTTGACATGGGAATTCTATTTATTTATGGTTTTAATTTACATTGATAGGATTTAGGGCTATAATAGCTCCTCTGGACACATCCTTGAATGTATTGCAGATATTCTGATATGGAATACTGGAGATTGTCTTAATTTTTACAAAAATAATCAATTTTGGATTGTATTTGAACTTTAATCCGAG
>NW_012149729.1:5520296-5522006 GCF_000956105.1 Propithecus coquereli
AAGAAACCTACTAAGAAGACTCTAATATTTGTTTAAAAATATGTTTTAAGCTTGAGGACATATAGTCCAAATACAGTGCTCAAGTGTTAGCTAAGTTAGTTCTGTTTTATTCTTCAGGCTGGTTATGTTATTTATTTGAATTCTGTTTGGTCCATTTGTTTCTGTTTGAGTTTCATTTACGGTAAATTCGCCATAATTATTGATTGTTTTTGTTCTTTCTCTTTCTCTTATATATGAAATAGTAACATAGTTTAAATAATCAGAACCATACTGTAATGTACACTCAGAGAGCTAATGAAACATTACCTCTTTTATTCCTTATATTATTTTCACTATGTTCTTGTCCACCTCCCCATAGGTAACGAA
Organism: Propithecus coquereli; assembly: GCF_000956105.1. Lineage (NCBI taxonomy): Eukaryota > Metazoa > Chordata > Mammalia > Primates > Indriidae > Propithecus > Propithecus coquereli. The sequence continues at coordinate 5,520,663 of NW_012149729.1, forward strand.
TATGTATCTTTGCTGTACTACTCCCATGTTTCTTTTTAGAGGACTCACCGGTATATTTTCTTATCTCTTTCCTTTTTTAACAGAACATAAAGTATATTATAGATATTCTTCTGTACATTTTTTGTTCACTTAAAAATATACCCTGGAATCATGCTATATTAGTTCCAGGAAATGTTCCCCATTACTTTTTACAGCTATGTAGTACTCCTTTGTGTCTATATACATTGTTGATTTAGTCAATCTTCTGTGTTTGAACATTTAGATAATTTCCACTAAAGTTTTAAAATTACAAATATTGCTGAAAATATACATAGATTTATATTTTTTAATATATTAAAAGTTGATATGTATATTTGTTGGATATATCCAAATATGCAAATTTACATTCCCTCAGCAATTATGGGAGTGCTTTTTCCACACACTTTCACCCAACAGTGCTGTTAAATCTCCATGAACATCTAGCTAGCCAGCGCTAGCTGGCTATCTAAATTTTGCCAAAAGGGTAAATTGGATGTGATCTCTCAGTGTAGTTTATATTTACATTTCTTTTATTATAAGTTAAACAATATTCATTTGTTTAAGGACTTTTAAAATATTTTTTTGAGTTCTTAGTTTATGTCTCTGCTCTTATATTCGTATCAAATTTTTGGTATTTCTTCCTTAATTTTTATTAGTTAAAAGCGTTTTATTGTTAAAACACATTGGAAATATTTTCTCCAAGTTTTTCAGTTATATTTTCATGTCTCTATAGTGTGTTTTCACTTTGTGAAGAGTTGTTTTTCCCTTTTTCTTCCATGTAGTCAAATTTTTCACTAATTTTTTCATGGCATCTGAAATTTTAGTTCCAAAAACTTAGAAAGAATTGATCTACATGCAGGTTATGTAGGAAATATTAATTTTTGTAACATGAGTATGGATTTAATTCTATCTTTTTCAAAGTGGTGAATGGATTGTTCCAGTACCACTTATTACAAACTCCATCTTTGCTCAGAGTTTTGAGATTCTACCAGTAACAGCTGGTTTATTTTGTACTTGCATGTATTTCAATTGTGTAATCATGTCTTTGTTCTGTTTTACTGTTCTATCTGCATGCACCAATGCACAGTTTTAATTGTAAGTTTTTATACAGTATATTTAACATCTGATAAGTCTCATTCCTCCCCTATACCACAGTTTTATTTTCAGTATTTTCCTAGTTATTTGTGTATGTTTATTTTCCATATGATTTCAGTATGAATTTATCTAATTATTTTTCCAAAAACTTGTTTACATTTTTATTGTGATTACATTAAATTATAAATGAACTCATGGAGAATTAAGCTCTATTTAATAAAGTTATGTTAC
>NW_012149729.1:5526501-5527635 GCF_000956105.1 Propithecus coquereli
TAAAAGGTTATTTTTCTCTTATTGAAGTAAAATTTGCATACAGTTAAACTCATTCTTTTTGATGTGCAGTTCTCTAAGTTTTGAAAAATTCACTCAGTAGTGTAGCTACCATCATAATCAAGATACAGAACTGTTCCATCACTTCAAAATATTACAGTGTATTAATAGGTCTTTGTGTTTCAACTCCTATATCCACCTCTAACTTCTGATAATCTCTTATCTGTTTTGATCTGTTTTCTGTTCCTACAGTTTTTTCATTTCAACAAGGCCATGTAGTTGGAATCATGCAAGATATAGCTTTTTGAACCTGGCTTTCTCACTTAGCATAATGTATTTGAGATTTATCTATGCTGTTGTATGTATCAGTATTTTGTTTCTTTTCTTGGCTGAGTAAATATTTCATTGCATAGATGTATCATGGCTTGTTTATTCATTCACACATTGAAAGTTCTTCCTAGGCTTGGGCAATAATGTACTCGTAAAGCCACTATAAACTTTGTGTAAAGGTAAAACTTATGTTTTGTTGGAACATAAGTTTTATTTGTCTTGAGTAAATATGTAAAAGTGGGATTGCTGGGTTTTATGGTAAGTGCATGTTTAACTTTATGTGAAATTGCCAAATCATTTCCAGAGAGAATATACCATAAAGGTAAATTTAATCTTATATTGTGACTACATCTGTTAAATAACAAAATTTCCTGATATTGTCTTTCAATCTACTATGAAAAGCTACAATCTAGAAAAATTCAGCTTTTTAGCCAAGCATTTTCCATGATAGTGAGGTTGATTTCACAGTATTCCTACTTGTATCTTAATAATGGGGTCTTAGAGCTAACAATGAATAACAAGTTAGTAGTAAGTTTTCCCAGCACCATGTATTGAATAAAGATTCTTTTCTGTCTGCTTTGTCAAAAATTAGGTGGCTATATGAGGATGGTTTTATATCTGGGTTCTCAGCTCTGTTCCACTGGTCAGTGGCTCTGTTTCTGTGCCAGTATCAGCTGATTTGATTATGACAGCTTTGTAATAGAGTTTGAAGTCTGGTAAATTGATGCCTCCCATTTTATTTTTATTGCCTGGAATTGTTTTCGCTATGCGGGGTCTTCTCTGGTTCCATACAAAGCATAAAATTAA
>NW_012149729.1:5534465-5535885 GCF_000956105.1 Propithecus coquereli
GCATAACATTCAGTTTTCTTACAATCCATGTCTGAAATTCTTCTTTTGTCATTTTAGTGTTCTGAGTTTGGTTAATGTCCATTGCTGGGGAGCTGTTGTTCCTCTTTGGGGGTGTGCTTTCAATTTGAGTCTTCATACTTCCAGAGTTCTTTCGCTGGTTCCTTCCCATCTTGATCAGTTGTTCCTTCTTGCCTTTAGATTTTCGTTTGGATAATGACACACCCTGTTTAGTCTCTGAGCCAGTAGGTGGTGTTTGTGGGTGAGATTCGACCACACCCTTTATGATGAATCAGTAAATGCAGTAAAAGTGTGTGCAGGATGACCTCCCTGTCAGTAGGTGGCACTTGCCGGGAGGAGCGAGCTGCAGTGTTGTTTTTTGGTCCTGTAGCTAGCTCTTATTCCTCTAGAGAGGCCTTCTTATGTCTCGGGTGGTGGGTGGGGCCCTGGGATTTCCAGGTGTGCCCTTATTCTCCACCTCAGTGGGAGGAGTGAGTCTGGGTGGGGCTGGGTTGGGTAAGCCTGCCCCCAGGCTCCACAACTGCTGTTAGCAGGGGTCAAAGGTCTGCTCTTTGTTTCTGTGCAGAGTTGCCGGGAGGGGCTGAAATGGCTCCACCCAGCTGAAAGTCTGGGCTTGGTGGGTGGGGCTGTCCAAGACCCGCACTCTGGAGCAGGTCTCGCTCCCCTCCAATCTCCCCCTCTCTGTGTCCTCTCCCAGGCCTCTGCCAGCAAGTCGGACCTCAGGCCGATGGATCTCTCCTGGCTATGACGTGGGCCGGGAGGTTCCCTACCTAGGATCGTAGCCAGAGCTGGGTGCACAGCCCTCTTTTGGGAGGAGGGTTGCTGCTCCGGCACGCTGATCTGGCCCTGAAGGCACACACTCCTCAGTAGGCTCTTTCACAGATCTCTCTTCTGTGTCCCGGGGAAGTGCGATTCTGACCTGGCTGTATGGGATCTGGTCTGCAGACCTGTCCCCGGGACCCTGGAGATCAATGCCTGACCCTTCCAGGGGGAGAGGTGCTGGTCTTGAATCACCTACAGGGTGCCCAAGCTGGATCGATTTCACTCCACCTCGGGATTTGCCCCACTCTCCTGGAGTTCCAGGCAAGCAGCACCTGGGAGGGCTGGTGGGTGGGAACTCGCAGTCTTAATACCCCTCAGTCTGCTGTAGGGATCCAAAAGGAAAGATCCCGTTCCTTGGAGATGCCTCCATGTGATTGCTAAATTGTCTCTCTGGGCACCCATGGGTAGGGAGGGGAAGGAAAGAATGGAGCAGTATGGCATCTGCCACTAGGCTCGGGTCTGAGCCCAGGGAGGTGCCCTGAGGGGGCTGGGAGCCCAGCGCTGAGTCTGCAAGAGGCCACTGCTCACTGGCCGCAGTCGTCTCTGGGCTGGTGTCGGCAGGTCTCTCCAGCCGCTCAGG
>NW_012149729.1:5536855-5541778 GCF_000956105.1 Propithecus coquereli
CAGGATAATACAAGAGGTAGTTTGCCATTTTTTGTGGCTGAGTAGTACTCCATGGTATAAGGAATATGCCATATGGTATATGCCACATTTTATTAATCCACTCATATATGGATGGGCACTTGGATTGTTTCTACATTTTTGAAGTTCTAAATTGTGCTGCTATTAACATTCTAGTGCAGATGTCTTTTTTATAGAATGTCTTCTTTTCCTTTGGGTAAATACCCAGTAGTGGCATTACTGGATCAAAGGGTAGTTCTTTTTTTCCCTAATAGATAGGAATATAAATTATCCCTTCTGTGCTTGTGTTTCACATGCCCTTCCACTTATAGGGCATATCTATTTGTTTTCTCATAGGCAGAACAGAATTGCAACTCAAACTGAACATGTCATCTAAAATATGAAGAGAAATATTATGTTAAAAAATGTAATTCTTCTCCAGAAGCTTAGCAAAATTTACCCAGTTTCCCAGGCATGAAACATTAATACCTCTAACATTCTCTTCTTCTTTGCATCTATTGAACCAATACCCTTATTTTACTTAGTTATATTTCAACATGTGCGTTGGTTCCATATTGATAACTTCTGATCGTGTTATTCTCTTTTAATTAAGGTAAGCTGATACTTTTTAAAATAACAGATACTTGTCACATCTTTATATACTTGTTCCATGTTCATTGACTCATGTAGTTAATATCATGATCTCCCAACATAATATTTTGCTTTAACAAAAATAGTATGTAAATTTTACATGGGTAAGGTGCCCCCATTCCAGAAGTGTTTGTGGAATATATTATGCATTTTCTTTCAAATGAGAAAATAAAACCCAGCTAAAAGTAATTCTTGAAAGAGCCTCATGATAAAATTCAGAAGGTTGAAACTAATATGGTAGCAGCTTTGAAAAGTGACTTCATTTTACTTATTTTTTTCATGACTCATGATCATTTTACTAATTCAAGGAGGAGGAGAAAGAGGAAAAGGAGGGAAATGAGGAGAATGAGGAGAAGAGAATGATAGCAAAAAGAAAATACTACTTATAGTAAAGAGTTTTCTCAAATTTGGGTCTGGTCCAGATGGCCTTAATGTTTCCTTTAGTTTGACTAAATGTTACACAGCCTTCTTCCCACTTCTAGAGCTGTGATTTTCCTCTCACTCTGGCCTTTACAGAATCCAGGTGGTTTAACCAGAGAGGTCCCTCTTCTCCCTTAGAGTACTTACTTTGGAAAAGTTGTGATTGTAAGTTACTTCTCTGACCTATTAAGAAAGAATTTTAGAATTAAAGAATTCAAGAATAGCATAAGTTCTTTCCACTTCAGCTCTTACAAACTCTCCAAGCCTTTGTTTGAACGGAGCTGAATTAAGACTGGGTTTTGTTCCTCTCCTATATGCCAATAACCTTGAGTGGTCTTCCTTTCCTATTTGACTTTGACCATGTAATTTTTACTTTAACAATCTGTCTCTATGAAAATTACCAGAGTGCTTGTCTAAAATGCAGATTAGTTGGCCCAGTACAGACCTACATAAGTAAAATTCCTGTGGTTCAAGTAATCTCTATGTTCCATCAAATTACATAGGCAATTACAGAATTTAAACCAACCAATGACCAATTATCTGATCCCCACTCTCACAAGCATATCCTCAAATTTCCAGATCCTCTAATTCTTGCTGCTAGACCTCCCTGGTAATATCTACTTGAATTTATTTTCCAATTATGCACTGCTTAAATATATAGTTTAATTATTAAGAAAAAGACCTTTGAGTGCTGCTTATCTTCTAAAGCCTGGAATCCATGGAGCAAATTTGCTAGGATTGTTGTAACAAAGTACCAAAAACTTGGTGACTTAAACAACAGAAACTTATTGTCTCAACTTCTACAGGTTAGAAGTCCATTGTAAAAGTGTCTACAGGGTTGGTTCCTTCCAAGAGCTAGGAAGGAGAATATGTTCCATGCTCCTCTCCTAGCTTCTGATGGCTTCTGACACTCTTCGCTATTCCTTGGCTGGTAGAAATATTACTCAGATCTCTGCCTTCACGTTCACAAGTTGTTCCCACTGTGTGCATGTCTATGTCAAAATTTCCACTTTTTATAAGGACACAAGTTGATTAGTGGCCCATCCTACTCCTATATGACCTCATCTTAAATATTTACATCTGCAAATACCCTGTTTCAAAATAAGGTCACATTCTGAGGTACTGGGAGTTATGACTTTAACATATGCGTTTTTGGAGGACACAACTCAAACCATAATAGGCACACAACTCTAAAAAAGTAGAAGGACTTCAAGCCTATCCTGTCTTTTCTTTTTCGTGGGGAATGTGTGTCCCCTGTCATCTGTACCGGGGAGTCTGGAAGTTGCTCAAATCAACTTCTCTGGCTTTGGGTATAGCAATAGGTTTTATGTATATAGGAAACAGCAACAATGACTGAGTTTTATTCCCACAGGCTTTGACCCATCATCATTATCTTGAAGTCAAAAGTAGAAGGAGAAAGAATGAAGAAAATAATAGCCCCCAAGTGGTTTTTATGAGAAAAAATCTTTCTACAAAGGAAAAGCTTACATTGTATTCCCCAGAAGGTTGCATAGAGCAAGGATTATGGTGTGCTCAAGGCATGACAAGGAAGAAAGAAGAAAAAATGTTTAGAGGAAAAAATGGGAATGGGAAATAAGCTTTGATTTAAAGATTTTCTATTCTTTCATGAAAAGTTTTTACTTTTTATTTTTGGTCTGAACAAGAAAAAGTATTATTTTCATTTAAAAGTATTGCTTTCAGTAAGAAAATAAAAAAAATGTATTTTCTAGGAAATGGTGCCTTATGAAAGAACTTTGCTTTCTGTATGCTTCTTTATTTAAAAAGTTTAGGATGCTGCAAAACTATGAAGACAGCAAAAAATCAGTAGTTGCCAGGGTCTGGGCAGAGAGAGGGATGAATAAGCAGAGCACAGGGGATTTTTTAGGTCATTGAAAATAATCCGTATGATATTACAATGTTTAATACATGTCATTATGCATTTGTCCAAACCCATAGAATATAGAATACCAAGAGCAAACTCTAATGAAAACTATTAACTTTGGGTGATAATGATGTGTCAGTGGTGGTCCATCGATGGTTACAAACGTACCACTGTGGTGGGGGATGTTGATAATGGGGAGGCTACGTATGTGAGAGGGTGGGGGCTATAAGGGAAATCTCTGTATCTTTCTGTCAGTTTTGCTGTCAACCTAAAACTGCTCTATTGTGAATTGTGCTGCAATAAACATTCAAGTGCAGGTGTCTATTTGATAAAATGGCTTCTTTTCCCTGGGGTAAATATCCAGTACTGGGATTGCTGGATCGAATAGTAGGTCTACTTTTAGTTCTTTGGGGAATCACCATACCGCTTCCCATAGAGGTTTTACTAATTTGCAGTCCCACCAATAGTGTATAAGCGTTCCTTTCTCTCTGCATCCATGCCAGCATCTATTGCTTTGGACTTTTCAATAAAAGCCATTCTCACTGGGGTAAAGTGATATCTCATTGTGGTCTTAATTTACATTTCCCTGTTGATTAGTGATATTGAGCATTTTTTTCCATATATGTTTATTGGCCATTTGTCTTCCTTTAAAAAGCTTCTGGTCATATCTTTTGTCCACTTTTTAATGGGGTTGTTTGCTTTTTTTCTTGCTGATTTGCTTGAGTTCTTTGCAGATTCTGGTTATTCGGTCTTTATCAAATGTATTGTGTGGTATATGTATGCCATGGAATACTACTTAGCCATTAATCAAAAGGATGAATTAATGTCTTTTACAACAATTTAACAATTTGGATGGAACTGGAGACCATTATCCTATGTGAAGTATCTAAAGAATGAAAAAAATAAACACCACATGTATTGCTATTAAATTGGAACTAACTGATGAGCACATGTGGGCACAGAGAGAAGGAAAACTCAGTGGAAATCAAGCAGGGGGGAGGAGGGAAGAGGGGATGGGTGAAAACCTACCTAATGGGTACAATGAACATTATTTGGGTCATGAGCACAATTATAACACTGATTCAAGCATTACGAAAGCAACCCATACAATCAAAAGTATTTGTACCCCTGTAATATTTTGAAACAATAATAATAATAATAATACTAAACTGCTCTAAAAATAAAGTCTTTGAATAAAAGAAACATTCATATTAAAGGATAATTCCATTTACAGAGCAGAAGGCTGCATAGAGGCATGAAGAATTGTACATTCTACAAATTTATGACTCCACATTAAGGGCTGTTTTAAAATCTGAGGCATAAAGTCTTCTCTCTTTGCAGGCCTGTGTGACTATACTAGAGAAAGCTCAGGGAGGCATGATCAGGGACTGAAAGTTTTGTGACCAATTTATAAACAGCATTCAGCAACACAGTGAAACTGAGCAGGAAGATATATAAGAAAAAGAGAAGGGAAGAGAAGAGAAGAGAAGAGAAGAGAAGAGAAGAGAAGAGAAGAGAAGAGAAGAGAAGAGAAAAAAAATTGAAAGAAGGAAGGAAGAAAGGCTGGTGGGGAGAGAGAGAGAAAGAAAGAAAGAAAAAGAAAAAAGCAAGGAAGGAAGGAAGGAAGTAAATAAGGAAGAATGAAAGAAGGAGGGAGGGAGGGAGGAAAAGAAATGGGGGGGAAAGAAAAGAGATCATGGGCTTGTGAGCTCCCATGTAAGCTCAACTCCTGGTATTTCCATTTTTAGTTCATGTTTAGGTAGTGAGAAACTCTGGGAAAAGAGGAGATTATCGGGGTAGCTAAATAGTTGAGGAGAAGTAACATAAGTGTTTCATGAAATTTTCTATGTACTTTTTTCACCTCCATCAAGAAATGCAAATATAATGCTTGATTTGTTGTGTCTATATTCCTTTTTTTTTTGAAGATTTTTTAAATTCTAATTTTATTATCAAAGTGCTTTATTCCCACAGTT
>NW_012149729.1:5541828-5554480 GCF_000956105.1 Propithecus coquereli
CAGCAGCCATAGCTGAACAGAAGGTGATTCCTGATGTTTCTCTTTTGGATCCCTCCAGTGTGATTCAGTTAGGTTCACCTTTAGAGCCTTACGAGAAGGCCTAGAATGATATCAGAAGACTGCCTTACCCAGTTCCAGAAAGACTCCCCTCCTGCTTAATAATGCTTGAAATTCCTTTAACAAGAGAGAAGAACCTTTCATTTCTCAATCAGAAATAAAAAGCATTAAGTGTAAATATACAGAAAAGGTAAAATATAGACATAAATTTAATCGTACCAAGGAGAAATCCAACAAGAATAAAGACTGAGATTAGTTTTCTGCAAGTTTTGTTAGGGAAGGAGGAGTCGAGAGAGAAAGAGGGTAATCAATGCTTGCAAGTTACTCACTAGGGAGATAATGTGATAGAAAGAGGGGAATGTAGGAACCAGAAAATAGAATTTAAAGTCATGACAAATGTAGCATTTTCAATTCTACTTTGAATTGAGAGAAGATAATGTATTCTTGTTCACATAAACTTATGAAGATTTTTTAAATTCTAATTTTATTATCAAAGTGCTTTATTCCCACAGTTTTTATAATCCACTATTATCCAATAATCCAAAGTAAATTTCCAGTCCAGTGAACTATAGTCTTAGCATTAGCAATCCTAGCTGTAGGCAGCACATCCAACAGAAGGAAGACATGGCCCCAGGAGGCCATGTGCATTGAAGAGGAGTACCCTAGCAGGTTTGCCATTTGGAGAAATTAGGACAATGAAAGCACACTTTTTCTGGGAATGCAACCTGCTACCAGCTGATAGTCATCTTAAGAAGCACTTTTCTATAAATCACTGTAATTTAAAAACCAAATGCTTTGAAACTCCTTTTGCCATATTCCTTTTTTTCATTGTACTTTCTTAACATGATAGTGCTTTTCAACTAATCCTATGTTTAATTAAAACATATTTTTCAATTCAGTTTTCCTTCTAGATTATTGTTCTTGTATTTTTGTACAACCACCTAAAGCCTATTTTACCCTTCCATTAATAAATGCAACTCTGCACACCAGAAATTTTCAACAAGTTCAATGTTGGATAAGGTGGAAGTTAATGATGTCTATTCCTGAACAACTTTTCCCCCTCAGTGGTTCTACCTCAAATTTTGGGAGTGCATGGTAATATATCCTTCCAAAAATCTCAATGTGGTTCTGATATGCCCTCTTAGAAGTTCAACCTCCTTGCTTTCCATCCCAAAAGCAAACATTTTTCCAGTATTACAGTGAAAAAATTACCTGTAGAAAATTATTGAGTTAAATTGTTTATTTTTAAAACATTCTAATCATCCACTGTTCAATGTAGTAGTCACTAGCCACATGTGGCTCTTCTGAATTGACATGCACTGTAAGTGAAAATGCACCCCAGATTCCAAAGATTTAATGTGAAAATTATTTCATCAAAAGGCTTTATATTGATTATATATTGAGTGATACTATTTGGGATATATTTATGTAACCTAATAAAAGTCTTATTTGAAATGTCACTTTATCCATTTCCGATATTATAATTAAATAATTAAACTCACTTGAAGAGAGTCTAGGAAAATCTTTTCCATTTTATTTAATTTTGGTCAATAACACTACTAAAATGAGTTTCCAGTTTCACAGACTTTTGACTATAAAAACATGTTTGTTCATTTTTATGTGGTTGGCTTTATATTTTTGCCTATGCTCTAAAGAAAAGTCTATACCCCAAGGTATTGCAGAGTCAGAGAAACTATAAGGAAAAAGTGTTTTCCCAAATACTGTAGTGAGTAAAGTAATTTACTGAAGGCAGAACAAATAATACATAATGCATTTTTTCAGGAATTATTGTTTCAATGATTTCTTGTGCCACTTAAAACCTCTTGAGTAAGCTAAATACAAATCATGTGAAAAATTGACTAGATGGCATTTTCTACTCAGAGGTTTTAATGTTGTCTTTGATGAAAACCATGTTTGGGCTTTGTAGCTATGGGAACATCCTCAGAGATTCACTCATGGGGATAAAAAATATTAATATCTTGAACAACATGAACAGTAATACAAAAAAGATCACAAAACCAAACAGATCACAAAACCACAGGTATGCTTTTTATTTATTTTTATTTTTCCAAGATAGGATTAAATGAGAAATACATAGCATTTTAAAACATATATGTAAATGATTTTATACATATTTGCTTTTAAATTAAGGATGTCTCCTTGCAAGTAAAACACATCAAGATTGCTAGGAACAATTTGATATCAACTTATTTGTATGTGATAACTCAGAAATGTTTTAAAAAGATAATTTCAATCTAATATGGATAAAAGGAAAAATTAATTTGAAAGACATATGTCAATATATTCCCCGAACTATCACTATCTTAACTTTCTCAATTGATAACTTATATTTTGTCTACAGCCATACCACCCTGAACATGCCCGATCTCTTCTGATAACTAATATTTTTATGAATACTGGTACTGAACATAGACCTGGGAATAAATTTAAGAGTCAACTGCATATTTAAAGACAATAATAAAATTATTGTCACCTAATACAGGCTGTCAAAACCTCCTGCTAAGACTAGATTGATTCCCAGTGTACACTGTACTTTTTGGTGTTTAGTTCATCAGATTTAATTGCCTCTGGGATGGCATATCTACCATTTATTTCAAAATATTATTCCACTCTCTACTAGCTCTCATTTTTGAATTTTGCCAATACATAATTGTTAGACTTAAATTTTCTCAGTAACATCTAGTTATTAATGCTACAATAATAACAAGATGGATGAACAGGCTCTTATAAAAAACATCCTTATTTATAGTTGGTAACTTGAATATCTGTAGAAAAGTGTGACAACCATTGTGTCACATGAATTTTAATACTCAGATTATTCTTTTTTTTTTGGATGTTGGGGACTCATACTTATTATCACTACTTTAATTTTAATTCATGCTGACTTCAACTCCTATAAATTATACTGACATCAATAAAAATGGGTGTTTCATATAATCAAAGCCACACATCAGAAATTATTGACAGTGCCACTATGTTTTCTATACTTTAAAACTGATTTAATATATAACCTAATAAATTTCATCTGCCCTCTTACCTTACACTTCACCACATATTCTCATTTGCTGGATCCATTTGTACATTTTTCCCCTCTTTTCGTCATAGGTCTTATATCTCTCTGGAATAGCATATAACTGAAACATGTGCATTTGCTGAAACACAAAAGGAAAATAAAAGCAAAATGAAACAAAACAAAAAGAACACTCATGCCTACTCATAGAACTGCATGGCCTACAAAGGAAAAGTGACAGAATACAGAGAAAAGAATTACTAATTTCAATGGAGCTACTCTAATTTTAAAAAGAGCAGCTCATTCAAAGAAATCTATTCTGAGTGAAAACAAATACAATCTCTTTTATTCATAAGCTTTCTCGTCAGCTACAATCAGAAAGTCAAGGCTGTATATTTGCAGAAGGGAAATGTAAGTGATAGCCATAAACTCTCTAAGGTGTTTATGGAAGTGAGCATATAATGAGATTTAATTTTCATAACTCCATCATGATTTTTATTATATTTAGTTTCTGTAGATCCTTTGGTATGTTTTCTGTCACAACTGGTTGTTTAATATCCTACCTATTACCAACTTCATATTTAATTCCTGGGATGCTTATCTTCTCTTCTAGATCACTGGGGAAGGTGCTAAGCGAATAAGTGGACAGTCTTTATGCTTATCCTCTAAGCATTTTTTGCCTATTAAATTTATTGGATTTTAATTTAGTTAAAATCTGTATATCTTAAGCTAGTGCTTAGTGTTTGCAATTTTCAGTCCAAAGTGAATTAATTTTTTTACAACTAAGAAATTCTTCTTTCTTTCTAATATTGGAATTATAAGAAAAAAGAAAATAGATATGATTTTGTAGAAAATAAGCTCCCTTTACAATAAATTAAAATATTCAGTTCTGTGATTTATTCAATGATTTTTATGGATAATGGCTAAGATCAGAGAAACTTGGAGTAATTAAAGAGAATAAAATTCATTTCCTCTTCCCATTCAGGAATAGCAGTAGTAGAAAGAGAAATAAAAGATATGATAAGGAAATGATGTCATAGAAGATTGAAGGTGGAATATCAGGAATCTTTAAAATGTAAATTTTCAGCCAGGCATGGTGGCCCACGCCTGTAGCCTGTAATCCCAGAAATTTGGGAGGCCTACATGGGAGGATTGCTTGGGGCCAGAAGTTCAAAACTGACCTGGATAACATAACAAGACTCTGCATCTACCAAAACCAAAAAAAATTAGTCATGTGGTGTGGTGCTCACCTGTAGTACTAGCCACTCAGAAGGCTGAGTCAGGAGGATCACTTCAGCCCAGGAGTTTGAGGCTTCAGTGAAATATGGTTACACCACTGAACCCCATCCTGGGCCACAGTCGGAGACTCCATCTCACAAAAAAAGAAAAAGAAAAGAAAAAGGTAAATTTTCACAAGAGCACCAAGGTTACTTCCAGTAAGGAAAACAAATAAAGTACATTTGTATATTACTTTACAGATACAAAATATTTGAACAGAACTTATGTTTCTTAACAATCAAATATCCTGCTAAGGCCGGGCGTGGTGGCTCACGCCTGTAATCCTAGCTCTCTGGGAGGCCGAGGCGGGCGGATTGTTTGAGCTCAGGAGTTTGAAACCAGCCTGAGCAAGAGCGAGACCCCGTCTCTACTAAAAATAGAAAGAAATCAATTGGACAACTAAAAATATATAGAAAAAATTAGCCGGGCATGGTGGCGCATGCCTGTAGTCCCAGCTACTCGGGAGGCTGAGGCAGGAGGATCGCTTGAGCCCAGGAGTTTGAGGTTGCTGTGAGCTAGGCTGACGCCACGGCACTCTAGCCGGGGCAACACAGTGCGACTCTGTCTCAAAAACAAAACGAACAAAAAAAATTCCTGCTAAGAAAAGTGTCAGCACATCATTCGCTTAAAGAAAAACCAAAGCATAGCTATGGCATATGTGTAGTTAAGTGAAATAATCAACTTCTCATAGGCTTGTTACAGAACAATTCTCGATTAGGTTGGGCTTACTCTGGGCTTTAGTCCTGGTTCCTGTATGCACATGTGGTGGCAGTCCCCCAATCATGACGATTATTGTGACGAAGGGAAAAAACATTTGCTTATCCAGATGAACTGACTGATGCTCTGGAAGAGATGTGAAAAACTGAGTAGAGGGCAGGCCATGGAAAGAAAATATAGCAAAAAAAAAAAAAAAAAAAAAAAATCAAGAATAACAAATCCTGAATTCTAGAGCAAGTATCTATGAAGGATGTGGGAAATACAAAAAGGAAAAATTTCTTAAGAAAAAAGTAGGCATACCTTAAAAATAAGTGAGATGTTTTCAAGTAAGCATTGTTTGAGCAATAAGCCCAAGCATGAGAATTTCTTACTGTTCTGAAGACCAGTGAGTGCAATTGTGGTGAATATGGACTCAGAGGAGATCTTGTTACTGACAATGAATGAAAACAATATATAGCAATGAATGAAAATATTGACAACACAAAATTTGACATCTCTAAAAAATTTGTATCTGTTAAACTTACTGACAGTATAATTTAGATTTTTCTGCAAAATCATATGTTATAGAGAACTTCAGTGGATTTACTTTTTGTGATATTCAGAAAAGAGAAAACTATGATTAAGCAACTATATCTAAAGTTTGCAAAGATTGGCTCCTCTAGGAAAAATTATCTTCTCTAGTTATGCATTTTATTTTTGAAAGACTTAACAAAACAATAATTTTTATATTCACATGCAAGTCAATGCTCAATGATATCACAAAGATAAACAATCAATATGATAAGGGATAAGGCAAGAATAATTTTGTATTGCCTTATAGAAAAGGATATCAGTAGCTCAATCTTCCACCATCTAACATCAGAGCTAAATATGTAAGCATGGTCTGATAGTATAAAAAGATGTTAAGACACTTAAATAGTTTAATTCAAGTCACATATAGAGGTAACTAATGTAAAGGATTTGTCATCAAGAAGTTTCTAGTCTAGTAAGGAAATATTAACAGGGAAATGTCTACAAAATAATGTGATTATTTCTTTGAAAAAAAGACTGCTTGAGTTCCACTAGAAATACATTTGGAGTATTGTATTTAGTTTTGAGTGCCACCTTTTAAGAAAGCTATTGGTGAATTAAACAGATTAAAAGAAGGTGACCATGCTGATTAGAGAATAAAAATAAAACTAAATCAAGAAAGTTGAAGAACTAAGGTTTATTTGGGCATGGAAAAATAAATGCCAAGGGGAAATATTACAGCCAGGGTTTTCTATGTGACAAGCACACATTTCAAAATTGGAAGCAAATTATAGTCTTCTAGAGGGCATACATATGAATAAATATGATTAGATAAAAGAAGACACAAATATTCATCCACTACTTAAAAAGTCATAGCTTTCCAGCAAAAAAAGACTGCTTTCTCAAGTATTCATTAAATAAATTAACTACTTCAGTGAAGGTTTTTGAGCAACCTAAGTAACCATGAAAGTGATGCTACGGAAGGGATTTGTTTGTTAATTGACCAAATAAACTAAGTAAGCTCGATGATCTCTATTAACTCAAGGATATTTTTAGCTAAGTTGAGATTTCTGCTCAATTAAAAAAACAAGGTTCTGTCATTTAAACCCCTTGGTCTTCATTGCCTCAACCTATAAAAGGAAAGCAATAAGTCCCTTATATGCAAGGGACTAACACTGGAGTAGTGGAGTAAATATTGATAAGGCCCCATTCATGAAATCATCTCAACTACGTGGTGAATTTGTCACTGGAAGTCTCCAAGTTTTTCATCAAAACCAGTAATTTAACAGACATTGGATGCTTTACATGTGAGTACTGATGCCAGGGACTAATATGAAGGATGTACTACAGTCTGGAAACACACAGGATCAGACACTATGTGGTAAGCTTTACAGTGATTCACAGCAGAATATGGTAATATCTTCTAGGAAACACTTTTTAAAATTTTAGGATGTTTTGTGGTTGCCGCAATTGGCTATGGCGTGTTCCTGGAATTTGGTATGACAGAACCAGGGAGACTAGATATTCTACAGAACCCAACAATGGAATGTCCTCTAACTTATTAAGTCTACTTTATAGGTTAGACTTTCACAGTCACCAAAAACTGATAAAATTATCTATACTTTTTAATACAAATTAAATATATATGTTATTCTGACTACTAATCTAGTACACTTTCCAATATGAAATCATCTTCATCTACAAAAAAAATTTCCACTGGATAACAGCATTGTTGCAGGATATAAGATCAATGTATTTAAAAAATACATTTTTGCATAATAGTAATGAATAAGCCAAAAAGTAAATTATAAAAAAAGTTCCATTTTCAATATCATGAAAAATAAAATATGCTTAAGATTAATTGTTCAACAAAAGAAGTACAAAATATGTACACTGAAGACTATAAAATATTGCTGAGAAAAATTAAAAAATCTAAATAATTGTGCAGATATCTATATTGATAAATTGGAAGACTTAATGCATGTTATTACATAGACGAATCTCAAAAACATTCTGCTATGTGAATGATGTCAGACCCAAAAGACCACATGTTGTATAATTCCATTTATATGAAACATTCAGAAAAGACAAATTTATTTAGACAGAAAGGATGGGAACAAGGAGTGACTACAAATGGGCACAAGATATCTTTTAGTGTTGATAAAAATGTTCTCAAATTGGATTGTAGCATTTCATTGTACATGTAAAGTGAGTGAATTCTATAGTATGTGAACTAGACTTCAGTGATCCTGCTAAATGTCATTCTGCACACAACATAATGCACACATTTGTCAGGTTTACATTTTTTAAATTATGGAGTAGGTAAAAATTTTTACACCTGACCAAAAATCCAGAAACTAGAAAGAAAATGATTGAGAATTTTGTACAACCTAAAATAACAACAACAACAAAAACAAAAATAAAATCCTTCTGAATGATATCCCCTAAATAAAACTAAAGGAAAATAATATGTTTGTGGTATATTTGTGATATAGGGATGGATAGAAATGCAGCGCCTATGAGATAAAGGGCTAATGCCCTTAATTTAACAAATATAATCAATAAAATAGAGTAGCAAAAATCAATAGGCAAATATAAATCATGGATATAACTTTATTTTGTTTTGTTTTTGTTTTTTAAAGACAGGATCTTGCTCTGTCACCCAGGCTGCAGTACAGGGGCATGAATCACATCTCACTGTAACCTCGAACTCCTAGGAGCTCATACAAATTCACCCTGCATAATATTTCAAGGGCTCTCTTGTGTAGTCCATTATAATAGAATTAATGGCTTTGACAAAAATGAAAATAACAAAAAATGGCTGTCAATTTATAACCTTTAAAGTAAATCATAGGATACTCATAAATAAAATATTCAGCAGTCAATGTAATATGTAGTGAATAATTGTGTGTACACATCACTATAATTAAAATTATCATGAGGGAAAAGTACAAAGGAGAAAAGAATATTATAAATATCTGTTTCCTAGAAGTATTCATAAAAACTAATACCTCTAAATAAAACTAACAGGGCTTTCATTTGGAATAGATCAGGATAAGAAAAAGGAAGAATATAGTTGCCCTTTCTTATATAGCATTTAATATGAATGATTAACTCAAAATAAATTATAATTATTTACCATCAAAAGTATAAAGCAGCATTTTTAAGAAATTAATTTGAAATTTCCTTTGTGGTACTTTTAATATTTTAATATCAGCATCATTTAAAAATATCTAGCCTTGCAGAATAAGTCTATAAATGAACACTTGAGAATAAACTGTTTTGAGAATAAATACATGTATTTATATTATATAATTCAATGGTGTTAGCCATTCTTTATTCACCTTTTAAAACATAACATTAACTAATTGCTATTGACTTTAACAATTCATATTCAAAATCACTATTCGAAGCAATTATAAGCTGCGTTCTCATGTCCATGAGGAAGCTTATTAAAAAGAATGCTCATTTCTTCTATCCCCAGTGAAAAAGTAATGCCTCTTATTGCAGTGAATCTGTTTTTTGTGCTGAAAGACAGTGTGGTCAAGTGCAAAGAGCTCTAGATTTGGGACCATAAGACCAATGTCTTATAGGTGTGTAGGCAAGTCATTTAATCTCTCTGAACCTCAGTTTTAACAGCATTAAAATGGTGATGATGACTTCATGCTTGCTATTATGATGATTGAAAACTGGTATGAAAACCTTGACATTGGATTCTCTAGCTGTAAAAGGACGTTAGTGGGAAAAGTTGTCAAATTCGCATAAAGTGTGTAGTGTGATTAAGTGTGGTACCAATGTAGATCTCTTAGTTAAGATAACTATGACGTGGTTATGCAAGATATCCATGTGAGGGAAAGCTAGGTGAAGGGTGAAAATGGAACTTTTGTTTTTAAAACTCTTTCACAAGTCTAAAGTTATTTCAAATTAAATTTTTTTAAAATTGCTATTGCATAGTGTAGTGGGCTTGATATTTTTATGTTTTGTTTTTACAACAGGAAGGAAGTCCATTTATACCAGAACAGAAAGTCCATTTATACCAGAACATATTTAATACACACCGTCCTCCTCCCCTTCACACTCACTGCAAAACATCTCTGAAAGGGGAGACTGGGATTGTTTAAGGTACTGACTACAAAGATCCTGGCTGCTGCCTTGAGACTAAAGGTTTTACCTTATGAATAATGAAAAACAAAATTGAGTCTCTCTGTGCCCAAACTAATGTGGTAATAGCAGTCCTGTGAACCTCATGGGTTTGAAGTAAATTCCAGAGTAAGCCAGCTCAGCGGTCACAACTGACAACTGAGCCACAAATGGCAAAAGGCAACCTCCACCTCCCACCACCTGACCAGGCTGCTGAGTGCACAAAAGGTCCCTGCTTCTAGGTGCTGTTTGCAATCAACGTCCCAGCATCAAACCAGGTGATAGTTATCTCCCAGAGAGAGTCTCCAGGCGAGGCCAAGGTGCAGTGTTTCTCCTTTCATTTATTTCTTTCCTTTTTGCTTCTGATAACAGCTATTGGGAAAGGTGCTTTATTACTTGGTCAAAGAGAAAATTTAGTGGATGAAGAAAGAACATTATGTGAGATCACTTAACTAAGCTGAGAAAGATTTTACTGCCTAAGAGATGTAAAACAATAATATTCATAACCAAAACATTAAAAAAAAATTAGCAAGCTTCACAATGCTTTTTCTTCATATATTGGGGAAAAATTGTGTTACTACAATGTTTGCTTTATGAAAACATTGATTTGTCTTTACCCCAAACACTAAAAAGTACCCTGAATAATCATAATTTCATTTAAGGTTACGATTTTAAGCCACTGAGAAAATTTTAAAAATTGCAATAGTTAACATTTCTTGGGTGTTTATCATTCATGTGTCAGGCTCTGTTTTAAGGTCTCAACATGCATTATCTCTTTTCATGAGGACATTATGAAGTGGGTACTATTATTTCCCCACTTTATAGAAGGAAACGAAAACATTGGTGATAACTTGTCAAAGATTACACAGCTGGTGAGTGATGGAGTAAGAATAAAGCTCAAGCAATCTGATTCCTAAACCGTTCTCTTAACCATTGTTCTGTATCACTCACCTCCTTCTTGTCAATAAGTACTTTACTGTTCTCAAAGAAAATTCTGTTACAAAATAGCACATTTATGATTTTTGCTGTCACTAATTTATATCTTTTTGGTCTTTCAAAAAAAAACAAGCTCTTTGTTTTTCAGTTTCAACCTAAGCTGAAACCAGCTATTTTATTACAGATAATTTTAAATAAAAATGGAACTGTTAAGCAATAAATTAGAACATTTTGAGAGAAATACGTATACATTTGCAATTATGAAACCACTACTGAAATTTTAAAAATGAAGAATATGTTTAAATCATATACGAGCATGTCTTGAAGTAACCAACATGCAGCTATATACAATGTCATAACATTCTAAGAGAAGTAATTAACCAAAGTTTTTACAATTTAATTAGTTGGGAAGAAATTGAAAGCATTCTCTAGGACTGCTTCATAATTACACATTTGGTGACAGACTTTAAATCAAAAAATGTTCCCATACTCCTGAACCTTCCGCAGTCACTTTGAACTGTCAATAGTGAAGAGGAATCACAAACGTGACCAGATCAGGAAGTGAGTTTTGGAAATAAAGAAGTTTAGAATTCCAAAGGTAGTTTATTTTTCTATTTTACTCCATTAATCTTTCTATCAATCTCCATATTGCCTGATGGTGTCATAAAAATTGAACCCAGATACATATGCCACCGACACAAGGCAATGTGAGTGGTTATGGGGGAACGTACAGATGGGCAAGCAGCAAAGCCCACAATGATGTTTGGATGCAACATTCATAGGTCACTGCAGCCACCTGAGCAGGATCTCCCTGAGCTTATTTTTCTTCATTTGCAAAATCGAGCCTATAATAAATACAATCTATCCTAAAAGATTTTTTTGAGAATTAAAAAAATCAGAATACATCTAAAATATTTATGTGCCTAACACACCACACACTTGCCATAATTAGGAAAACAATTATTTTTCTTATTATTTTGCAAGCCATTTTCTGTATTTTTGTTCCAAAGAATTAACCCTAATGAAAATTCAAAGCCAAAATAGAAAATCAGCACTATATCACCTGAAACTGCTGAGAAAAAGACTGCAAGGTGAACAGAGTTTTGTAATAGTCCTCATATCACAATGTCTTTTAACTGTGTCCAGCTTCCTAAGCTAAGACTAACTTGCCCCTTCTAATATCCTATACAATAAATAGAAGGCTTACTAGGTAAGGCTGTATCATGTGTCTGATATCAGGCACCTGGATGTTCCCCAATAACCAGAAGACATCTCAACATGAACCATTCAATTATAGGGGTAGGTACTTCTGCCAAAAAGAAAAAAAAAATGTATTTGGTATTAACTATAGCAGAACTTGCTCTTATATATAAGCTGATATATACCTAAAATAAAACATATCCATTGAAAATTAGGAAGGGCACAAAAATGATCATGATAAAAGCTATAGAATGAGATCTTGTTTAATCCCATTTTTAGGTGAATAATTAACATAGTTTTTAGGACTTTAAAGTAGATTCTGAAATAACTCCTGAACTCTGACAGATAAAACATGAAATGATAGTATCCAAAAATCATTTCTTAGGACACATGTATCCAGTGAATCAACCCAGTCATTACAAATTTGTCGGTCTCTCTGTTCATGTAATTAAGCTATTGTTATCTGAGTAGTGAAATAGCTAACCAATGTGTCAACCGGAATTCACGTAGATGGTACCTCTTCTTTGCTTCTCAGTTGTAAAGGCATATGAGTTAGAGGTTACTTGATATTTGTGGAATGAAAAGGACAGGGAGTTCTTGTATCTTGAGAGGAAACTGGGTCAAGATATAGATTAAAGAGGGCATTTTCAAATTGATTCTAATGGCATATTATGAAAGCCAGTGTAATGATAACATTATCATCATTAAAAATAGTCTTAACAGAGAGTAGCCTAGACAGTATTAGAAATTCTGTGCATTCTTTAGTCATTAAATAGTATTCAG
>NW_012149729.1:5576450-5577837 GCF_000956105.1 Propithecus coquereli
TAATATATATGAGACTTTTTTAGGGTTAAAGAATAGACATTTGATCATTAAAGCAAATTATTTTGCTATAATGACATTGATTTATAAACACTTGTGGAAATTAAGTTAAATTTAATACAGTTGTCTGCATTTTTTTTCCAGAACTCTGTTATTACAGGTAAGTGAGAGATGAGTGAGCAGAATGGAAAATTAATTCATTCAATTTTTCTTCTCCAATCTTTATGTCTTTATAATTATAGCTAAATGAAATAAATTTAAACTTAGGAGAACATAGAAATTACTCCCATTAATTACCTAAAAAAATTAAGGGTTAATTTGGAAAATATTACATACTGAATTATTTCCAGAAAATATTGATGTGTTAGTGTGTTTAAAGGAAGGCATAGCAAACACAGAGTGTTTGCATAAAGGTCATCATGTAAATTAACTTTTATCAAAAACCTTCAAGTGCCATTTATTTTAAACTGTAAAACACAGTCTAATCATCTCTCCACACATTTGAAGAATCTTTTTGGTTAAATTAGGAAACTCAATATGATTGTGAGGCTATTGTTGGAAGTTAGGAGTAGTCCTGGGATAGTTGTCTTGCCTCTTTCTTGATAACCTTGGAAACAGATCCCTTTTGCTTACCACACATTTGTTGCCTAATCAGTCGCCAGGCATCTGATACAGCAGCCATCTGTTCCATGCATCTGCCACGTACCTGGAAAAGTGAAGCAAGAGTAACCATTGTTTCTTCCACTTCTCCATGAATTTTGTCATTGCTTTACTAGTTAGAGAGCATGAATTCATCCTGGAAATAGTTACTGAGCATCTAATATTGGAAGACTGTGGTGGTTAAGAAGTTGAATGCAGACATGAGTTTTGACTTCAAGAATCTTCTTTCTCAATAAATGCAATGCACAACTTTACATTTAAATTTCATTCGATATTTTGCTCATCAGGTTTACTTCTGGTCTGGTAATCCAGTTACTGTACGCCATATTACTTTCATTTTCATTTGACATTTCTTCATGTATTTGTATATTCTTTTACTTTATATAGTCTTTGATTTATACCCTCATTTTGTGCTTGTTCTGCTTTATTGGTTATCCCATCTCCATGCTTTATTGAACCTTAAGATCTTGTTCCTCTCCTGGAAATGTGACCAGCTCTAGGGGTTTCTTAATCATTCTAAATTGTCTGAAGAATTTTTTAAAAATGCACATGCTATATTTTCAGCTCAAGATGTTCTGATTCAGTGGACCTACAGTAAGCCTTAATCATGTGTATTCTGTCCAATTTTATTTATATTGCTAATATTGATTACTTAATTACTAATTCAAAAAATGACCTCAAGACTATGAAAGCATCACGTTTCCTTGAACTTCAGGAATCACATTTCCTG
>NW_012149729.1:5577887-5580057 GCF_000956105.1 Propithecus coquereli
TATTGACTTATTTGAACTTTCAATGGATCTTTTATTCATGCATGATTTTGTAATATGCATTTGCCATTTGGAAAACATTGGTTCCCTGATTTATGAACATCTTTCAAATGTAGACAAATTTCATTTTACAATACCAACAATTCACACCGTTTAATATCATTACTGATTTAATCAAAACCTTCTCCTATATATTCAGAAGCTGTCGAGCTCACAGACGTGGAAAGAAACCTTCAAAATTCTAATTTTTGCTTTCTAGGTTTATCATTGAGCCTGAGGTAACAGGCTTATTTTGTTCATTTTGGGGGAAAGCTTTCAAATACCAAGCATGAATGAGCATAATTTGTATTTGAGTCATTCTTCTAAGTAAAAATTCTGGTCCATGAAATAAGTGGCTAGTTTAGCCGATCTCTCAAACAACTGAGTTTTCTTGAGGCAACCGTCATGTTTTGGTAAACACACATCTTCCTCCTCTAAAGCAGTTTCATTGGAGCTGGTTCACTTAGCTAATCCAGCTCATCCAGTTCACCTTACAGTCATTTACAATGAGGTTAGACATCTAAAGAAGTCATATCATTTTTCGCTGTATAGTCCTATGCCCATTTTCAAGAAGAAGGAAAAAAATCTCTGAGTTTCACGAAATATCAATGATGTGGAATGTTACTGAAATGGAACTCAGCTAATACTAGGAAAAAAAGCATATTATGTCAATATTAAATATATAATGTTCATTTTAGCTAGGACTTAAAAAGTAATATCTAGGCTTCTATGTCTAAGGCTTCTAGATAGAAAGTATTCTATGCATTGGTGCTCTAAGGACAATACAAGGGCAGTCAGAATAAGGACTCTATGCTCATTTCCATTGCATTAAAATATAGATAGTTCACACTAAATGGGGTGGTAGAAATAAGATTAACATGGAGAGAAGGATCAGTACCTATAAGAGAATTATAAAATATACCAGAGTGGAAAAGGTAAGTTATTTTATGACTCTTTTTTTTTCTTTACCCTAGCAAATGAAAAATGCAGTATTTTCCATTTGTCTAAGAGATTTGAGGGAAAAACATTTATGTGAAAGGCACAATGGAAGAGGAGCTTGGACTCAGATACCAGTTATAATTTTTTTGTTTCATCTTGACTTTTGCATAAGAATAATCTCCTTAGGAGGTATGCTGTGTTCTTCTTTTATAGCTGTGTAAATAACAGCACTTGTTTAATCTGTCTAAGCATGGACTTAAATACAGATCCAATATTACTATATACAATTTTCTACTTCATAGTAAAACTGTTTTATATTAGTAATTTATATTCTATGACAAAAATTCATACTGCTGCAAAATTTAACTCATTATATGAAATTAATTGATAATATCATAAGGGAAAAAACATTCATCCGTCCTTAGCTATACATTATTTGTGTCCTTTCTTTCACAGAAAATCAAGCTTCCCTTCCACCAGAATCTAAGTTTCAGGCTGTTGACTCCTTCCTCCAAGTCTATAAACTAATAATTTTAACCATTTTTTGTTTGCCCAGCCCCATGGTTTTTAGTTGCATCCTACAGTTACTACATCCATGACATAATGCTATAGTTTCTATCTTCTCATTGAGTAGGTGCATGTTGCCAAATGTTGGATTTCAAGAATATCAGGTGACTGAAGAGCTGAACTCCTGGACCTGGTTTATGCATAGCTCTACATGCTATGCTGACACCAACTAAATGTAGATGGCTGCAGTGCCACACTCCCACTTAAGGGTGTCTTGAAGAACTGTGGTTAAGGACCATTATATTCTCAGTGAGCAGATCTCCAAGGAGTATGCATGGCTTTCCATGTTTTGAACACATAGATGTCTGAAGCATAAATAATACATGTGTCCCACTTGAATGCCAACTAAAAATACTGCACAGGTGGCTGTTAATATTTAAGTTGGAAAATTGAATCATTTTTCATATATGAGTCAGTGTTTTCTCCCAGCTACCCCAGAGTTTGCTCAATGAAACAATGTGCAAAGTATCCTTGGTAGCACAGATAAAGGCTATACAGGGACTCAAAAATGTGGCCTTCGCTTCATCAAGAGTGTCTGCTGATATCTTCTGAGTTCCTAATCACTGATGCTAGAGACAAATTCTGAGGTCCCAATATGACACTATTTCCAAGGAGATCAGACAGCCAA
>NW_012149729.1:5580107-5582857 GCF_000956105.1 Propithecus coquereli
TTTATAATAAAAAAATAACATTAAATCCAAGTTTCATGGGAATTAGATGCTAAATCAGACAATGTCAGTGTCCAGCCCTTGTCTCTTGGCCCACCTCACGGTACAGTTTGGTGGACATGCCCCATGCACAGTGACGGTGTCTTGCCTTGAGACTTGCATCTCTGAGTTAGCATTTCCTCTGGCTACAGGAGCTTGTTCCATCCGAAACTGGGAAGTCAAGGAAGTGCCTTAGAATTATGGCCTCCAGGAGAAACCCTTTATCAGGGATGGAAGAAGATGAATAAATAAGACACATGTCTTGCCTTTCAATGAGATAATTACAATATGTGTAATAGTCTCTCAAAGCAATTTTAGCAGAATTGAACAAGTTTTGCCCATAGTAGTGACCTAGTCATGAGCTCATGAACTTATTCTTTCCTTTCCTGCCCTTCTTCACTTCTCAAATCCTTCACCATACCTCCTGGAAAGAAATGTGGCAATTTTATATTTAACATATCGTTAATTCCAATATGCCTTTTATTATAACATCTTAAATTTTAATGGTGGAAAATTATAGAAGTCAACTAAAATGTAAAAGGAAACATACATTTTCAAAGTTATTTTAAGAAGTACATGAATACGATCATTGTGAGATAGAAAGAATTTTGTCTGTTTGGGAAGAAGGAATCGAAATAGGACTAGAAACATCTAAAGTGGACACAGGGTAGGGGCATGTAAAAGCAGTTTACATGGTAGAAGAAAATCATATGTTTCTTTCTTTCGACTTTTCCATTCTCTGTTTCTACCTTTGCTTTTGGGGAAGCTGATATTGCAGGGAAAGGGTGAGGGAGGAAGAGAACATCAGTGAAATGATGTGGTTTGGTAATGAGGATGTTTTCAACTAGATGCCTGGGGATGGGAGAGTCTCTGGGATGTGGCTGACAAACATAAGTAAGAATTTCAACAGAAACGATGAATAACCTGGGGGTTTGTGACAACTCTCTGGAGTTGACAGAACTTCCTGTAAGGACTAGTCACTGGCAGTCTCACCAAGGGTCACTGGAAAAAGATAAAGTCACCAAAAGAGTTGCTTCTCCCATTGTCAACATGATTCACTGTCAGTTATTAACTAAACATTCACTTTTATAGATATGTTTATTAAAATTCAATATAAAGTTAAGGGGTTATTGGAGGAATAAAAGGATGATGATAATTTTATTTTTAATAGTGCATTATAATGTAATTCTGACATGATTGTTGCATAAAATGAGGCTGTAGATCATCTGAATTCAAACCATAAATTGGCAAGGTAATTATTAATGATGTGCTTATGTTATTTGGCAAAAACTATCTCTTGCTACTAGGTTCGTAGTTATTATCAGTGATGTTAATGATGTTAAGATGAATATTCTTAAATCACATCTATTTAAAGATCTTGGCAAAGGCAAGGACAAGATGGTATATTATAAAGTTTAGTATTGTGATGATAAAAGATATGCTTATTAATATTCACTAGGTTGACAGGAATTAACAGAGGAATTCATTCAAAAGTATCATAACCTTGGATTTTTCTGAAATGGATTCAATAAAAATATATTGCCTTCGTATGCTTAAAAGCATGTTGCTTTATTCCTGATTTCCGAGCACAGCTCTGCAAATGACTTTCTGGCATTTGTATTTTGGCAAATTGGACCACGGGGAAGCTAATCTTTGATGGACTTCCACATGTATCTCATTATGCATTAATAGATGGTTTTATTTGCCAAGTAAAAGAGAAATGTAACATTTTTAAGAATTAAAGATTAAATTTTATCAAGATAATATAGTCTCTCTGATCATAATTACCATCAGGAAGGCTCACACTAAACATAGCAATCTAGGTAATTTCCTACATAGCCAAGCAAAATATTCGAGATGCATCAAATAAGGTCCTAAGAACCTAGTTATTACTTATCATAGGCAAGTTTAACATATGAGTGGTTCTTAAATGAAATTCACCCTGACTTTATAACTATAGATAAATGAAAAATATGATATAAATAAGTAGAAATGGTTGAAAAACTATAATTTTGCTATTCAAATATTAGCAGTTTCCCAGTGGCTCAGTGGTGATGATAAAAATTATCTAATATTTGGGACTTTTTTCTTACTCAATATACTATTTAATATAACCCCAAATAATAATAAGAAAAATACAATTGGATTGTGTCATGTGCTATACTGCATATTTTTATGCCCTGTCATTTGCTATCTGTAAACTTAGTCAAATTGCTTGACTATTCTAGGACACAGATGCTTTATCTACAAGATAGCTAATCTACAAATTGGCTTCCTAATTTCTTAAAATAGTGTTTTTTATACTTTTTTATTAGGACCCTTTTATATTATGACCCTAAAGAATCCTGTTTTATTTGAGTTTTATTTGTCAATACTTACTGTATTAAACATTAAAACAAAAAATTGTGAATGTTTATTTAGTACTTTATTTAAAAATAATAAAATAATTCTACTACATGTTATCATAACATACTAGTTTTATGTAAAATAATTGTTTCCCCAAAGAAAACTAAAATTGTGAGAAAAATATAATTGCTTTACATTTTTTCAAATGTATTTAAGGTCTAGCTTAATAAAAGACAGCTGGATTCTCATATCTGCTTTGTATTAAACCTGTTACAATAGGTTGAAGTATAGAAAGACAGTTGGGCTTCACACAGATATAGTTAGAAAAAAGGAGCGGTATTATAAGGGTCTTTTCAAGTAATTATTAA
>NW_012149729.1:5586103-5588644 GCF_000956105.1 Propithecus coquereli
TTCTAGATTTATTTTTGTAAATTTAACGTGCTTTACAATGCTATGTGCAAATTTTAGTAGGAATATATATACATATATATAAAACTAAAATTAAAAAATGTTACCAAGTTCAGGTATCTCCTTCAAATAGTTTTAGTTAAATCTACAACATTCAAAGTAGAACATATTCTTTCTTTTTAAATATTTCTAGACAAATAAATTAATGATTGTTCTTAGAAAATTATTCTCTTATTGTTTCAGTTAAAACATAATTTAAATAGTTTTCTTCTTTATTGTGAAAAAAATAGGTCAATATTCTCTAGAATAAAATCTACAAACAGTATAAGATTGTTGAGTGATATATCTCATTTTGTTGCAAACCATACTCAGATTTCTCAAAATTTCATATTGTATATGTTAACCTGTGAAATACTTATAAAGTACCTGTAAAAATAAAATGCCACTCAAAAAACAAAGTTGTCCTGTCTCTGGCTTATTACTAGGGAGTAAATGGAATACTAAATTTTCACTGGAATAAAATAAGAAGAAAAATCCTAAACTTCCTTAGCACATAGCAAGTTTCTAGGGGTAGTGGTACCCAGCAGATGGTATTAATCACCCCTGCATAGTGGATGACACTATTTTTCCCCTCTTTAGTCAGTGGTGCCGACATTCACAACTCTATGAGACAAGAGACCACAGTGTGACTTGAGAAACTTTAGGAAGTAATTAACTTGCTCTTTCTCCAAATAAAGCACAAAAGCCAGGCAGCTGAATTCATATCATAAAGAATATATTCCTTTATTTTAAGGTATTGGTAATTATGAATATGTTTGCCTGACCCCTTAAAACACCTGTTCAAATTTAAATTATCAAGCTTATTTCTGACAATACACCTCATTAACAGCAGCCAGTGAGAGCAAAAAATCCTACTTCCCTAAACTTCCTTAGGGAAAGGAGTTAGAAGCCAGGCCCTGAAGTCATCTGCATAAATGTGCTGGAAGGCAAAGTACCAAGTGGAGCAGTTAGAGGGCATGCAGTTGAAAAGGTGGTTAGATGTTAGAAGGCACGCAGTTGAATAGGTCATTAGAGGTTAGAGGGCATGCAGTTGAATAGGTTGTTAAATATAAGAATCTCCAGGCCCTTGATGCCTACCAAGATTGGGGCCTGACTAATCAGCATTTATCAAACCATATTATTTTGAAGTGCTTGGCAGTCCGTAGAGCCAGAACTATATACTAACAGACAAACAACAGCAACAACAAACACACCAAAACAAACACAGATCTTATTCCGAAGGGAACAACTGAGCCAAAACTGCATTTGATAAGTTATTGTATGTATATTCTGTAAATGTTGTTTGCTAATAAATGGTACCAGTGGCTGGCAGAATGCTAAGTGCTAAGTATACTCCAATATCACCTTACTTAATTTACACCAAACTCATTAAGATTGTAACAACTCCCCTCATACTTACAGACGAGGAAATTTCCTCAGACAAGTTTAGTTCATTGTTGGAGATGAAGGAGTTGGTAAGTGGCAGAGCTAAGGTACAAACCTACATCTAACCAGCACCAGAGATTCTTCTTCCCTCTGCCTTATCCAGAAAAAAAGCTTCATACTTAATGTATTTATCCTTCATTCACACAATTTTAATAGCAAGGTTATTTAATATCTAGCTGAGTTAATTTTTGTACTAAGACAATTATAATAATATACTGTGGGCTGGAAGCATTTATATTTGAGCAAACATTAGATAGGTTACTACTGGCTTTAAGGACTTGCCTCTTTTTTAATGAGAAATCAAAATGTTCATAATCTTAACTGGACTCTTGTCTATAAATTTGGTTTATAATGCTAACACACAGCAAACATTTTCTGATATCCAATTTTCTTATAAAATGTGCCCTGTCAACTTTTCTAAGTCTATTTTGATATGCTGTTGGGTATTAAGTAGGGTTCGGTGGGGTTCATAACCAACAGGCACATCTGAAGAATGTCAGGTCTGGGTAAATCCAGCCATTATTTCTCCTGCCCTTTAAAAAGTACACACTATCACATAGAAAGAAAAGCAGTCAAGGCAGGGAAATGAGTGTGGGCTTCCAAGTCTGGCAGAATTTGGATTCAATTTCAACCTAAACCACATACAGATGTATGGCCTTGACTCTGTCTTTGAATTTCAGTGGGTTTTAGTGTTCTTGTTCTTATCTATAAAACAAAATGTGTAATTCATGACTACTCCTCCCTCAGTGCACATAGACACCAGGGATTATTATGCAAACCTGAGATGCATCTGTAAGATAACTTGATGCCTGATAGATACTATGTCCTTTATACGACTCTTACTGTTAATTCCTGCTATGGATTGGGTCTTTTAAGACTTTTAGGGTTTTCTCTTGCTCATTTTATCACCTTACAAAATCCATTATCCTGATATACCCTATTCACTAGCAAGTTAGAGTGATAATGACTATGCGTGCTTGTGAATGTGTGATTGGAGTGTGCATGTGTGTGTGTGTATGTGCACATGAGAGTCAGAGAGAGAGCGATAAGAAGAAAAAA
>NW_012149729.1:5588694-5591042 GCF_000956105.1 Propithecus coquereli
ACACACACACACACACACACACACACACACACACACACCTTAATCACACAGGAACACAAATGCCCTAGGTAATTATTTAGGTTAGATAAGATCATCAAACTCTCATGTCTAGAAAATTAGAACCTTACATTTCAGGTAGGGAAGGGACAATCAAGTATTATTCTGACAGTTAAATTACTATCTTCGTTTTATAGATGAGACAACTGAAGTCCAGACACAGGAAGAGACTTCAGAGACATCTCTCGAAACCCAATAAGGATGATGACTTCAGTTGTTTCTACTAACTGCTGCTGTATTCTTTCTTTGTGAGATACAAAATTCTGATTAAAAGCAGTATCTACATGACTTCTATTCTGTAATTTAACTACAAAATAAATGTTATCTCTTATTTTTGTTTCTTATCATTTTGATTAGGGATATTGAAAACAGGCAAAACCTATCATTGAACTACTTAAAATAATTTTTAATATTTTGGACATTTCTTATAAATGATTAACTCTTAGCAGTTTATGACTCAATGGATGAAATGCAAATCTTCAGAGATTAGTCTAAATTGTTATGAAGTCTGCTTAAATTAAGCCATTTGAACCACCCACTTTTTGATTAGTAGAATTACAAGATATAGGTTTAGATATTATATTCCATTCAAATAGAGAAGGTCATCCCTATGAAATTATTTTCTCCTTTTGAAGCAGTAATGATATCACTTAACTGTCTTAATATCCTGATTCCTCTAATAGATGTAGGTACAATGTTGTCAACTACCTCATCAAGGCATCAGTGATGTGTCCAAGTATCTTGATGCCAAAAATTATTTTTCCTGTCAGATCCATTTAATCTATATAAGTCCCATATAGTCTTCTCGCTGTCATATGCATTGTAAAACATTACTGATGATGATACAAAATATACTTGGGGCACGAGGAGCCCAAAAGATGTCGAGACTGATGAGCCACATACTCAAAAAAGAGGACAGATAAAGTTTAATTATTTACATCATGAGGCCTTCTGTGAAGAGAAGAGCAGGCTCCTGAGCAGGTCCAAACATGGCTTGAGAGAGTAAGGAAGGGAGACTAGTTTGGCTTTGATTGTGGTTTGAGGTTCTTCAGCCTGGGAGCTGGGACTTTATTTTCGTCCCACTGGCACCAAAAGAAGGTGCACCCTGCTTGTCCAGGTGTGGAGCAAAGGAGAAGAAAGAATGGTAGAGCTTGAAATCAGCAGTCCAACAACAAAAATAGAGTCATATTTTTTATTACACTCACCCCCCCAATTATATCAGATATGTTGCAGTGGGGTATAAAAATCTATAGGAAATTAAATGTAGGGTACTTATTTTAATGAATAACTAAAATGCCACTATTGTTTTCCAGCATTTTATATGTGTCCACTAAGAGCAAAGCCTGAAGACAGAATCATGATCTTGCTCTAAAAGCAAATATTTGGCAGTGTAGGAATGTGTATGCAATGACAATTTTCTTTTAATGACTTTATATCTTCCATTTGGGATACAAAATATAAATCTCTTGAGAGAGAGAGGAGGCCTGTGAGAGCAAATCAAAGAGAATATCAATAAAACATACTGAATGTGCACACATAGACACACGCATATACCCTCCTCCCACATACAGATGTGTTCGCATTTTGAAAAGTAAGCAATTCTTTTCTGTGATTTGCAATACTCATCCACAGAATGTGTCATTAGCTGGAAATAAAATACATTTCAAAGCCAGAGAACTATGACTTGCTGCTGATGATTTAAATTAAATTTAAATAATTTGGTTACTTCTCTGGGTTTCTTGAATTTTTATAAGTATGATGGGTGAAATATTTCAGTATAAGGTAGTAAGGCATTTCAAGGTTATGTAGAGTTAAATAAGTTGCCTCAGTGAAAGAATAACAGGTAAGATTAATAGTCCATTAAGAAGTCGTGCTAAAACATTTTTGGTATAATAGTAAAAAATTAAGATAGTGAATGACTATTGGGACAATGTAATAAATATTTTGTAGGTTGAGTAATTTAGAATAATTTGATGTCAATAAATTTGAAAGAGAATTTAAAGCAATCAGCTGATAGCTCATTAAAATAACTTTTGGTAATATCATTATGTGAGTTTTGTTCTATAACTCAGTAGAAGTTTAAATAATTGAAGAGTGTTGCTACAATCCATTCATGCACATCTAATTGATGTAAATGGCTTATTATTGCTTACTTCTATGAATCTGAAAAATAACAATAAGAATGATGCTGATCTCTGCTTCTTTCTAGCAAGTATATCATATTCAGCCATGATTTATGAACTTATTGAAAAAATAAATGACAATTATTTAATTAAGAGATGCATTTGTAA
>NW_012149729.1:5591593-5592180 GCF_000956105.1 Propithecus coquereli
CATATTATGACTTTTTGTATAATTCTATTAAGTTTTCTCATTGCTCTTTTGGAAGATGATTTGCTAAGCTCCTCACTCAGCCATTCTAGAAGTCACTTATGCCATTTTAATTATTGTAATCTCAGTGTCCCTAATGGTATTGGTGGTAATTTACCATCCTTGCTCGATTTGGAATGAATGAATCTTACCAGATAATTTCTGTTTCTTGGTTTTCATTGATTCCCTTTGAGGATATTATGAGGAACTTGTGTTGTGATTAATTCATTGTATTTGGGCATGTAATAACCTTTTTAAGAAATTCTCAGTTTCCATGTCTGCAGAACGTTCTATAATTTTAATTTTTTTTAGATCTACATATTGCTGTTCCAATTTGCATAGATCTAGGAAATGCTAAATTTAAAAGAGTTTGTTTTCAAAATCTTTTGTAAATGCCAAGAGCTGCATCTACTTAACAAGAATTGATGCTACCATACAACCAACTCTCTAATTTTTATCTCTATTCTACTTTTCAATATTGTCTCTCTAATTTGTGTGAAGTGGTCCAATTATTGTTGGAGGGAAAAAAGCAGCTTCGACATTACCGGTGA
>NW_012149729.1:5592230-5593503 GCF_000956105.1 Propithecus coquereli
TTAGCACTTTGAATATTCCATCTCACTGTCTTTTGGCCTCCACCGCTGTTTCTGATCAGCTATTAACCTTATTATGTTTCCCTTGCCTGTAAGGATTTTATTTTTCTCTTGCTTTCAGTATTTTTTTTCACTCTTTCCCTTTTAACACAACTATGATGTATCTATTTTGTGACATCTTTGTGTTTATGTTTGGAGTTTATTAAGCTTATGGATAATAGAGATTTTATTATTTTCATGAAATTTGGGAACTTCTTCTATCTCCTCTTTCCTCTTGGACTCCCATTATGTGTATTTTGGTACATTCGTTGTGGTCTCATAGGTCTAGGAGTCTCCATTCATTGTTTCCCATTCTTTTATTTTTTATATGCTTTATACAAGATGATCTATGTTGGTCTATCTTCAAGTTTGTTGATTCTTTTTTTTTATAGCTCCAATCTTCTGTTGAGCGTATCTAGTAAATTTAGATTTAAACTGTATTTTCAACTCCAGTACTTCCATTTGGTTTTTATTTTTAAATTCTGATGTCTGTGTTGATATTTTTCTACTGATGAGCCATTGTTACACATTCCTTTAATTATTAGCCATTTTCCTTTAATTTTTGAAGATACCTATAACTTCCTGCTAAATTCAACATGTGGAAATCCTCAGAAAACTTTTAGTGATTTATCTTTTTTTCTACATGAATTTAAATTTTCTTTTTCCTTTCACATCTTATTTTGTGTTACTATTGTGAAAAACTGAATATTTTAGATAATATATTGTAAAATTTTTGGAATCTAATTCTCCAATCTATGGTAGTGCTTATTTTTGCTCTTTTTGTGTTTTGTTTTTGTTTAATGATGTTGTTTCCCTAATTGTATGGAATACATTACCCTCACAGGTTTCCCTCTACTCATTATTTATCTTGTTAGTGATGTCATTATATTTTTGCCCGTCTTCCTAGGGTAACTAGGGTAACTCCTGGATCAGCATAGCTTAGTTGTCAGCCAATGATTACTCAGAGATTATGCTTTAACACCTGGAACTTAAACATTGCTTAAATGCCAACAACTTTCGCCAATGGAATCTAATAAAAACTCAGAGAGTTTAGAAGTGTTTCACAGATATTACTTTCTTTGTTTATAAGTCTACATGTATATCTATAAATGACTAGCTTATTAAGATCCTTTCTGATCTCTTTTGAATGTATGTTTGGTTTTGTGCACGCACCAGTTTTATAGAAAACCTGGGATAAGTAGAATGTTAAGATTATCTCTGTCTTTTTCCCCTAATT
>NW_012149729.1:5593553-5595270 GCF_000956105.1 Propithecus coquereli
GGGAGTAGCAGTAAAAATACTCCATGACCCTGTGTCAATAGGAAGCATGGAGGAGGATACTATATGTAAAATTCTAGTATAATATGCATAAAATTGAATGCACAAGAAAAAAACTTGATTGTAGGGCAATAATTCATTAACCTTAGATTTGTTCTTGCTCTGAAAAAAAAAAATCCTTGTGCCCTTTAGCATTGGGCTAAAAACATATACTGATTTGTAATGTCTTGAAATTTATCTCCCATTCCTACAAAAAGAACTAGCTTGTTAGATTTGCTTTTATGGAAAAAGTAAGTAATCTACAAAGTAAAGAAACCTGAAATCTTTGATAAATACAAATAATTAGATATTTTAACTGAGCACAAATATTAAAAATTTTAAAAGAGCCCAGATTAACCAATATTTCACATTTCTTTCATATACACAATGTGTCTGCCAACCTTATCTTCTCTCTTCCTAGTCATCTCCACCTCTTATCCTGGCTTCCTATATATTTAGAGTAAAGATCACATGGATCTGTCTTAAGAAATTATACATAGTGCCATACATGTAAATAAATTTGAAGGAAAAATATGACTGTGTATTAATTTTAATTTGTTACATAATTTTTATTTTATCCTTTTTAATTATTATCTTTAGCCACTGAGCTTATCACCCCACAGGAAGATGAACGCATATGACCTCCTTCGCAACTTTTTTTCTGAAGCTATTGCATAAATTCTGTGATATGTCAGCAGCAAAAGGCAGACTGAATAAAGTAGACTAGCATCAAAATGAGCTCTCCAAAAAAGTATATTTGCTTTTTAAAATAAAAAGCGTTGATATTCTACACACTGATGAACTTAATATTTACTCCTGATATTTTAGACCATGCTTCAGAGAGGACTTGAAATGTTTAACAGATTTTTTCACTTATTTATAAAATTTTGTATTAAAAGCAGTGACATAGTATTCTAAAAACAACATATTTCTTTATTGTGAATTTGAAGAGATAGCAGCCCAGGAGTTTGGATTTTCTAGTATAATGGCGAAACGTCCTTTCTAAAACAAAACAAAACACAAAAGAATAACAACAACAAAACACACACAAAATGAATAATGAGTTAGCCATCTCAAACTCAGCAAAGTTTTATGACTAATACATTTTAACAGATAGATATATCTTCCCAAGATTTCACACACAAGTTCTGATTGCCAGTCTGAAGCATGCTTTACTAATAAAAGGCCCAAATTTGGGGCCTTTATCTTCCTCGTATCAGTGCCTACTTCTAGTCTGGACCACAACCAGGCTCTTCTCAGTTAAAAAACAAATGATCTCATCAAGCCAAGGTCCAATCCCATGCCTGCACAGCTCTGCCTCTTTCTCATCAGGGCATCGTCACAAAGACATGCTCCTTTTCTCCTTTTGCACTCACTGGTTTGGCTCAGTACATTCAGTTTCAGGCCATATGTTTTTCACATATTATAGCACTGCAAATTCTTTTCCACCAATCGCTGTGCAGTGACATAAAAAAAAAAAAAATCCTCTGCTTATTTACTCACTCTATGAGATACTTGTAAGCCAAAATAAGCCTAATTATTACTAATACACTTACAACACTCTTTGTGAATACATGTATCTAAGTAACAAAAAATATTCATTTCTAGTGAAAATAGTAACCCAAATGTCACCAACTATCAAATCTCCCCAAAAAAGTGTCTACGAAAACTTTCTAGGTAA
>NW_012149729.1:5595320-5595647 GCF_000956105.1 Propithecus coquereli
GTGTTGCCCTTGGTTCCCCCCCCACCGAAGTCCGTGTTTCAAATATGTCCATCCTTCGGGTAGTGCGCATTGCCCTCCTTGTGTATGCACTTAACAACCTATAATAACTGGTATATAAATGTATCAATTTCTCTAATTTTAAGCATAAAAACCGAACTCAATTTCTATATATAATTATCTATACATACACAACAAACCAATCTGATTAAAAATTCTTTGAATTTAGCCAAATGTCTAGTTATTTTCAGAATAATCTGTGAATAATCACTTGTTAATGTTGTATTAATTAGCCTTGTATTTAATATAAGCTCGTGAAGAAAAAAATGC
>NW_012149729.1:5599745-5600159 GCF_000956105.1 Propithecus coquereli
AAGGGCAACACCTAGGTCTAGAATAAAACATGCCAGTCTTGGTGTATAGTCAAAGTTAAGTAAATTACTCTTTTTTGTGTACCTAAATGAGTTCTCCATGCCCAAAAAACATAGACCTAAAGAAGATGAATGAATATGCTTGAGATTCTCTTGAGAGTATATTATCACTTCATGGAATTTGAAGCTACATTGTCTGCGGTGATTATCATCCCTTTGGGGACAATGAAAGACAAAATAATAAAGCTTTAAAAAAACCTTTTAAGCATATAGTTATAGTTTATAAAACTCAACAATCATTTATATTGACTGAATAGTGGGTAGAATTATAGGTCATTATAAGTGGAAGAGACCTCCAAGTTTACTACACAGTTTATATATGATATGTGTGTAAACATATGTCTGTTGGAAACATAT
>NW_012149729.1:5602774-5603989 GCF_000956105.1 Propithecus coquereli
ATTTTATTTGTCCTAAAAATCGTTGGGTTGTCTTCTAGTTTGGGATAGGCCAGCTAACATAAGGACACTTTCTTGTGACTGTTGTCAGCTAGAAGATGAGCACGTGGTTAAACGATCCTGGATGGCCTCACTATCTGGCGGTCCCCTGGCTAGTAGAAGATGTGCCTTGATTCTCCTCTGTGTCACTTCTAATCTTCCAGTGACCTTGCTCAGGCTAGGTAGTCACAGAGCTCCAAGCACAGAAAAAGAAGTCAAGCCACAATGAGAAAGCTTTGCTCAAGCCTCTTTTTGCACCACATTTGATATTTCTATTGTTCAAAACAAATTATCTGGCCAGCACAATTGAAGAAGTGAAGATTGAAACTCACTCTAGAGGCAAGGAGAGCCTATTGCCTAGCAAATGGTTATGTATAAAGAGATAGGAAGAATTTGTGACCATATTTGCAATTTACTACAGTAAAAATTGGAATTCTCTTCAATGAGAGAATTTGATCCATTCCCAAACTCAGAGAATAGAAAATAATTAAGACTCAATATTATGTTTATTTTGTAGATGTTTACTGCTAATATGTAATGCTGTGTGCAGTATATCTACCTTCTAGCAATGTGCTTTTTTAGGCATTGAAAAAGCATATGTTTTATTTATTTCATGTCAAACTAAAAGAATTTAATATAATATTGAGTAAAATGTCCTTCTCTCCCTAGTATTTCTTGTTTATGAGAAAGAAGCTTTAGAAAGTGCTCAAAAAACGAACAAAACAATCTTCATCTACACTGGTGAACTACTTAGGTACCTCTAAGTGTATGGTAAGATGTAATTGTAATGCTTTGCTTCTCTAGAGACACCAGTATGAGAAATTTACTTAGATGCCAAACTAAAACCTAAAAGTCAAAGCAGACAAAAACAATATGAATTGTGTTTATTTTCTCTCTCTTCAACTTATGGTAGCAGATAGTATACAAAAGCATCATAACATTTTCATACATGTAAGACAAACAAAGTAGTCATCAGCCTATTTACTCTGAATAGAGAGTTGTTTTTGAAAAGGGAATTATCAAAACTTTTTCATGGCTGCATTACTTTAAGTCCTAGACTCAAGTAATTTGTTAAGTTCTGTTTTTTCTCCATTTACCATTTCTCATTCAGAGAAGGAAAATGTACCGTTAAGGGATTGAGTAAAATTTCTGCAGGAAAAAAAAAGACATCTCATTAAA
>NW_012149729.1:5610571-5611012 GCF_000956105.1 Propithecus coquereli
TCTCTGCTTTATAATGTCAAAACAACTAGTAGAAATAAAGCAAAAGAAACAAAAATAGAAAATTAAAACAATGCAACACACAAATGTTCCGTTAACATGATTCCATAGGCATATTGATTTTTTTCCTCCTGAATGTACTGAATCAGCTTCTGAGTCAGGACAGAGTGACCTTTGTCCTCAATATCATTCAGTAGAAATCAAGGTCTTCTATAATAATGACTATCATTTCTACTTTTACTGCAATTACTACAATGACTGTCCTTTTTTATTGAACCCACACTAAATATTAGTTACTGCACAAGGCACATTTTACACACATGAAAAATTCAGCCACCTACCCTGTAAACTGGTTATTATCCATCCCATCCCCCACCATTTTACAAATGAGAAAAACGAAGTTCATATAAATGAGATCACACAACGGAAGCAGAAGCAAAATTT
>NW_012149729.1:5615942-5616357 GCF_000956105.1 Propithecus coquereli
TTTTAAAAATTAAAACTTGACTATGATATTATATACTTAAAATACTTCAATGGTTCACTTTGTTATAGGTAATACTTTTTTAACTCCATAGCATCATGTATAAGTCCGCCGTAATCTGAGCCTTGCTGTATGTCCAGGTTCATCTCTATATCAAGTCTGCCAAGAATGCCTTTTATTTTCTCCTATAAACCACCATTCATTATGAAAACATCTTTCATAATCCATCAAGATACAACTAAAAAATCAACTCCTCTGTGAAGCCTTATAGATTTCTTCCTCCCCACACAGCTTTGTTGGGTTTATACATTCTCTCCTCATGCCCAACTATTGTACATTCATGTTTATATGGTAAAAATAGAAATGTACTATTGAATTTATCTCCATCCACTTCTACTGCATAAACTCCTTGGGGAGA
>NW_012149729.1:5616970-5618873 GCF_000956105.1 Propithecus coquereli
TTAGAGAGTGACACTAAAAGAAGGTGAAGAAATTGTTTTATTATGATTTTTAAAATCCAGTCTTACAAGAAAGCAAAGTCTGGATGCCTTGTCTGGCCTCAGTTTCGAACGTATACATAAGAAGACATTTTTTTTGTTCATTATTGTTAGTCATTAGGAAAGGTCAAATTAAAACCACTATAACGGAAAAAAATCAATTTCTAACTCTCCCAAAAAATGCCACTAAACCCCTGAACAGACTGTATGGAGTGGCTCTCTGAGGAATGTGAAAAGTAAATAGTAACAGGAAATTTGGGAAAGGAAAAACAGAGTTCAAGGAACAAATGATCTTGTGGTACATTTTATGTTTTTCCCCTTACAACATCTCTTGGCTTGTATTCAAAGGCAGCTAAATAAAGCCCATGCACTGGGATTGGACAAAAAGAGGTTTACTAGTTTTCTCACTCTGGTGCAGAATATCAAAAAGTTTATAACCATCTCTTAGCTTACTCAAATCACATTTTCTATACCCCAATTATTCACAGTGTTATTTTTCTACAGTCTGTACTTTCTTAGTTAATGCATTCTTAGATATTAGGTTGGTGCAAAAGTAATTGCAGTTTCAGACCATGAATTTTAAATCATTACAACTAGGCTCAAACACATCTTTATTAATCAAAATAGGAACCATTACAATCAACACATCTTTGCCAATGAGAAATGAGTCCATTTATTCCTGTAGCATAAAAATCCATGCTTCGGGATTCCATGAACTCTTGCAAAGCATTTTCTGCATCCTGCTGGTTGTGGAAGTGTTTTCTCTGTGCAAAGTTGTTGAGATGCTTGAAGAAGTGATAGTTGGTTGGCGAGAGGTCAGGTGAATATGGCAGATAAGGAACAACTTCCTAGTCCAATTCGTTCAATTTTTGAAGAGTTGGTTGTGCTACTTGTGGTTGGGTGTTGTTGTGGAGAAGAATTGGACCCTTCCTGCTGACCAGTACCAGCTGCAGGAGTTGCAGCTTTCAGTACATCTCATCGATTTGTTGAGCATACTTCTCAAATGTAATGGTATCACTGGGATTCAGAAAGCTGAAGTGGATCAGACTAGCAGCAGATCACCAAACAGTGACCATGACCTTTTTTTGGTGCAAGTTTGGCTTGGGAAGTGCTTTGGAGCTTCTTCTTAGTCCAACCACTGAGCTGGTCATCACTGGTTGTCCTAAAAAACCAACTTTCAAAACAAAACAAAAATGAAATGAAAAAGGGGCCAATGGTGCAAAAAAAAAAAAAAAAAAAAAATTTAAAAACAACAATTTTGGGAATTTCCGGCAACCCAAGAAGCAACCAACTAACCAACCTTTGCACCTTTACGATTTGCTTCAAATGCCGAACGACCCATAGAATGGTCAATTTTGAGTTCTTTGGCAAATTCTGTTGTTGTATTTATGTGGTTGTAAGTAGATCAGCTTTGATGACTGCTCTCAATTTGTCATTGTCAACTTCCAATGGCCGGCCACTGCGCTCCACATCTTCAAGGCTCTCGTCTCCTTTGCAAAACTTCTTGATCCACCACTTCACTATGCTGTTAGCAGTTCCTGGGCCAAATGCGTTGTTGATGTTGCGAGTTGTCTTTGCTACTTTTCGACCCATTTTGAACTTGAATAAGAAAATCACTCGAATTTTCTTTTTGTCTAACATCATTTCCATAGTCTAAAATGAATATAAAATAAACAAGTAATAAGTCATTAGCAAAAAAAGTAAAACAAGAAATTCACATTAAAATGAGGTATAACATAACCCCATTTATTTAAGAATGTGTTCCAATATCAAATAGCAAATTTCAACGATGCTAAAACAGCAATTACTTTTGTACCAACCTATATTTTAAAATTTTGTTTTAGTATTTGGTATATTTTATTATTCT
>NW_012149729.1:5618923-5620188 GCF_000956105.1 Propithecus coquereli
AGACATACTGTGAGATTCTATGTTCCATATTAAACAAATTGACAGAATTGAATTGTTGACCAGTAGGAATTGAGAAATACATAAACTAAAAACATAAATAAAAATGGCCAGTTATGAGGGCTAAATTCTCTCATATCATCTAAAATATATAAACATGTTTTATTCTTAATGATTATTAATAACTACATGATTTATAGATTATTTTGAGTCACACTTGAATTTTTTTGAAAGTACCAGTTATAAATTTTAGTTGTTTTCACTTGAGTTCACCATCCTTTTATAACAAATCAAAAGACTACAGGTTCCATAAGTCATAAATGCTTTCAGTATTTCTTTCAATTTCTACACAACAAAAACTACATAGTGATAAATCAATGTTGTCAATAACAATAGAGTTACATGTGAATTCTTAAATACCAGTATTGGAGCATTTGGCATCAGATTTTCTAAGACATCTTTTCATGTTTAACTAAAATCAGCAAGTCAGATAAGGGCAAAATTTCAAACTCCCTGAAATAAATTCTCAACAGTGTAACCCAGCTGTCAACAGCAGACAGGGTCACAAGTTGGTTGGCTGAGCTGGATGTAGAAATTGATAAATGAACAGCTGAGTTGAAAATGAAAATGCTGTGATTTCTGAGAGGCAGAAGGCAAGTATGACATGGTGAAAGGCCTAGGAAGTGGGATCTGAGGAATATTGGTTTTTACATTGTGTAACTGTGCTTCCTTCCATTCTTGACATGAAGATATTATTGAAAATGAATGCCTCCTGTCACAAAATAAATCGCAACTCTCAAGGCTTCTTGTAAAGCATCACTAGATGAAAACAGTGACCAAAGAACAAAATAAAATATAGTTGTACTGCAAAGATAAAAGTTCTAGTGGCTTGGATATGCCCGAAAAGCCACCAACAATTTCTATTAATTGTTCAGACTATGAGAGGGAAAAAAAAAAAAAAGAAATGACGTATATACCATCACAGATGCATTACTGCATTTCATATTTATACTTTATTGTGTAAATTATATTTAATATTGTGTTTAGCTGAGATCC
Organism: Propithecus coquereli; assembly: GCF_000956105.1. Taxonomy (NCBI): domain Eukaryota; kingdom Metazoa; phylum Chordata; class Mammalia; order Primates; family Indriidae; genus Propithecus; species Propithecus coquereli. The sequence continues at coordinate 5,619,977 of NW_012149729.1, forward strand.
TGTTACGATCTTTGATCTATGTTATATTTACCATCACAGATACATTACTGCATTTCATATTTATACTTTATTGTGTAAATTATATTTAATATTGTGTTTAGCTGAGATCCTGTTACAATCTTTGATCTATGTTATATTTAATAATGGATCTATATGGTACACAAACTACTAGCTGAAATTCTCAAATTTAGCTAGAATATTATTTCCCCTTA
>NW_012149729.1:5620238-5620765 GCF_000956105.1 Propithecus coquereli
AAAATACCATTTCCTTATATCGCATTTTCATTTAGCTAATGTCTTTGGACTCCTCCCTTCAAAACTAAATAAATTGATACGGTAGTCTACATTTTCATTTTAATTGCTTACCCATAATTAGTTCTTCATTTGTAGTAGCATTTGGCTTCTGCCCTCAAAACATTGTAAACATAGACACAAAAGTCATTAATAGCCTCCTGTTAAAAATAATTAGCATGTTCAGTGGTCACATTAATTATATTCTCTACAACATTTCTAATTAGTGACTATGGTTTTCTTCAAAATCTCTTTAGCTTCCATGATAATTTTTCTCCTAGTTTTTGATCTATCTTCCTTTATTTTACTGATAATTGTTTCTTACTTTTTTCTTTTAATTACGGCTTAAAAATTGGTGTTCTTTGTAAATTCTTCTTTTTTCCTTCCATTTCATGCTTTAAACTATGTGTGTGTGTGTGTATGTGTGTGTTTGTATACTCACATTTCAGTTGAAATGCTACTTCATAATTATGATTTCTAAGTCTTAGCTC
>NW_012149729.1:5631942-5632798 GCF_000956105.1 Propithecus coquereli
ATCAAATACCTATGTTTTCCCCATATGGCTTAAGAGTAGATAAAATGGAAGCTCCATGTTAACCCTCAAATCCATTTTCCTGCTTCCTGATTTAGACTCTACCCTTAAGTGTTTCATACAACCCTCATAACTATTTTATTCACATATATTTTCCACATTATCTTTTATAATTAGTGTTTTTTAAATTTTCAACAATAAAACTCAGGCATATCATTTTAAAAAGTTTATGTTCTCTCTCTCTTGTCTCTCTGTCTCTGTCTTTCTCTCTCTCTTTTTTTCTCATTTCAGTGTGTACGGAATGTTCCACGACTCTGAAAGTAATAATTTGGAGAAAACCAACTCAGAAATCTTGGTCTAAAATACAGGACAAAAAATTAATTTAGGAATTTAGCAAATCCAAATTCCATGTTGTATGTAACTGGGATTTTGAACTCCACTAGCTAGCTCACTTGCTCTATCCTTTTTTTCTTTCTCACTTTTGCTGTTTATCCCTTATTCACCTCTACTTTACAGTCTATATTGGCTACATTGGCTTTTCTGCTACAGAAGGGTGTTCTCCCTTTGATGTGACATGTGGACCTAGGCGGTTCCTTATGGACATCATTCAACAGTTATTTACATTACCATATTCAAAATTTTGCAGAAGTTTACCTTGGATCAGGGGACATTTTTTTGACCACGAGCTATATTTGAACAGGGGAAGGAGGAAGTTAGGATCACTGGCCTACCCCTATAGTCATGGGAGTAGGAACTGTTATTTGAAGCAGTGGTGATGCAAAGCCTGTGAACTATGACACTACTGTGATATGAGTGTACGAACTCAAAATTAGTGTATTTATCATATATTCTATTACTT
>NW_012149729.1:5635398-5636609 GCF_000956105.1 Propithecus coquereli
TGGTGTGCAGTGGTGCAATTATAGTTCACTACAGCCTCGAAATACTGGGCTCAAGTGATCCTCCTGCCTCAGCCTCTGGATTAGCTGGGGCCAAAGACCCGGTGCCACCATGCCCAGCTAATTTATATATTTTTTTGTTTTTGAAATGGGGTCTTGCAATGCTGCACCAGCTGGTACCAAACTCCTGGCTTCAAGCAATCCTCCCACATCAGATTCCCAAAGCCTGGGATTACAGGCCTGAGCAACTGTGCCTAGCCTCATTTTTAACTCATTTATTCATTGATGGGCACTTCTGTTGTTTCTATTAATATATCTTGATTATTAGAAGGACACTACAATGAACATGGCGTACAGCTGTCTCTTTGATATACTGGTTTGAATTCCCTTGGATATATACCCAGGAGTGGGATTGCTGGATCATATCATAGTTCTATTTTTAGTTTTTTGAGGAACCTCCATACTGTTTTGCAAAATAATTGTACCAAAGAACATTATGCTAAATGAAATAAGCCAGACACAGAAAGACAAATACCGCATCATCTCACTTATATGTAGAATCTAAAAATGTGGAACTCATAGAAGCAGAGAGTAAAATGGTGATTGCTGGAGTTAGTGTGAGAGGTGGACAGGCAAACGGGAGACATTGGTCAAAGTGTACAAAGTTTCACTTTAAAGGTAGAATAAGTTCTGGTGATCTATTACACAGCACGGTGACTATAGATAATACTAAGGTATTGTATATTTCAAAACAGCTAAAAGAGAGGATTTTAAATGTTCTCACCAAAGAAATGATAAATATTTGAGGCGATGAATATGCTAATTCTTCTTTGATCATTTCACAATGTTTACATGTATCTAAATGCCATGTAAGTGTATAAAATTATTTTTCAATTAAAAATGATTTTTTTTAAAAAGTAAAAAGTGTATCACATGATTTTCTTGTAAATCCAAAATATTTAATCACATCACCTGCAAAACATGGTAACTTTTCTTGTTTCAATAGTTATGGCTATTCTATTATTGTGTATAAATTATATTATTCTGGGTATTTCTAATAATGTTAAATTATGATAACGATGCTAAAAATCATTTCCTCTCATAAATTAAAAGGGAATGTTTTATTGACTGTTCTTTTCAGATATATTTATTATGATTTTATAGAATCATCATTACATTCCTATTTTAACGTTCCTTTTAAATTAGACACTGAC
>NW_012149729.1:5638228-5643972 GCF_000956105.1 Propithecus coquereli
TGGTTACATAAATTGCCTTTGTACCACAAAAGTCAAAGCTACAAGTGTGCCCATCCCCAAGACAGAGCACACCACACCCATTAGGTGTGAATTTATCCATCCCCTCCTCCACCCTCCCACCTGCCCAATACCCAATGAAAGTTACTTCCATATGTGCACATAGTTTTGATCAATTAGTACCAATGTAATGGTGAGTACATGTGGTGTTTGTTTTTCCATTCTTGTGATACTTCGCTTAGACGAATGGGCTCCAGCTCCATCCAGGATTCGTTTGGGAAAAATTTGGAAAGTTTTTAATGAAGAAAACATAGACATGGTTATATTAATAGCATACTTTATCTCCTATGAAATCTAATTTATATGACAGTTGACATCCAAGATTTTATTAAAATCATTACTTACATTTATTCCACTCTGAAAGTATTAATGGTACTCTCCGTTGTGTTCAGTAAAAAAAATTTTAATGCATAAAAAAATGTTTTAATTATTTTTCCCAATCTTCACTAAGTATTCACATTTGCAGAAATATAATCTAGTCAAGCAACATATATCCATTTTTAAAACAGAAACTTGCTATTGTGTAAATTAGTCCTTTTCATCTTTCTAAAATTTATCTATGGATACTATTTTTCCCTTTATTCTTCATCCTTTGTTCTTTTAGCTATATATGACATAATAGTATGTCTTCACTATGTGTGCATATTTATAATAATGTCAACCAGAGGATTTGCATTAAATATGATTTTAAAATAGCTGTAGAGATGATCTTTGGGAGGTGACAGTAGTTACCTAGGCTGTAGGTTATTGGTTTTCATTTTACATGGTCAAGAACTTTAAGAGAAGTCTCATTTGCTTTGGGTGAGACTACCTGTAATGTTGCAAATAGGATGAAAAATGATCGATGCCTGTTCCGAACTATAAAAGCTTTTTACACCAGGGGAGAAATTTCATTATTTGAGGCTATCATATACAATGCCATGAACCACGTTAGGACTCTGCAGAGAGTCACCACTAGGACAATGCCTAGGAGTCATGGGGGCAGGACTGCTACCGAATCCCCAGAAATATGGAGTCACTCAAGTCCACAGGGACTGCCTCGGAAAGCTTCAGGCATTGGACTCCAATCCGTAGGAGGAGCCATGTGGGCTGCATCCAGCAGAGCCATAATGGTTGGGCTGCCTGAGTCCTTGGGGGCCCAATCCAGGCCCCAGTATATCCAGGGGGCAGCACTTAGAGTCAAAGGAGATTTTTGTCCAACCGTAAAATGTAATGTCTCCCCTGCTGGGTTTAGGACTTACTGGGGCCCTGTAAGGCTCACAGATCAGACTCCTAGACTTTGGACTTTTGAGTTGGTGCTGAAATAAATTAAGATTATGGGGCTATGGAGTTGGAATAAATGTATTTGTATGTGAGTAGGACATGTATTTTGTGGGGCCAGGGTTGGAATGCTATGGTTTGAATATTTGTCTCCTCTACTACTCATGTTGAAATTTAATCCCCAACATGACAGTACTAAGAGGTGGGGTCATTAAGAGATGATTGGTTCATGAGAGTTCTGCCCTCATGTATGTATTAATCCATTCATAGATGAATGGGTGTATGGGTTTGTGGATTACTGTGTTACCTGTAGAATAGGACTGGTGGCTTTATAAGAAGAAGATGAGAGACCTGAACTAGCACACTAAGCCCTCTCACCCTGTGTTGCCCTGAACCACCTCAGGACTCTGCAGAGGACCCCTACCAGCAAGAAGGCCCTTGCCAGAATTGTTCCCTTGACCTTAGACTTCTTGGCTTCCATAACTGTAAGAAATAAATTTCTTTTCTTTGTAAATTACCCAGTTTCAGATATTCTGTTACACATAACAGAAAATGGACTGAGGCAGAAAATTGGGAGACCTATTTATCCCTTGGTGGGGAAGACCACATCATATAGAGTATGGTCCCCTGCTCACTCCGATAGATTAACTACTGCATCAGATCCTTGCACCCATACTGAAGCTATTTGTGGTGCTCCCCCACTGTTGAGTTTTGATTTCTTCAGGTTTTCAACGAGCAAACTCTCATCATACATTTGTGGGCTCTGAGAAAAATCCTTACTATGTGTTCTGCTTTCCAGAACATTTGCAATTTATGAAAAAGTTTCTCAACAATGGACTGAAAATTTGATTCTACTTCCCTCACCTTCTCAAGGGACACACTGTAAGGCAGTTTGGTTATTAAGTACCGCTATTCCAAGAGAAAGATTATCTCATCTAAGTTTCTTAAAGAATAATGATGGAAATAAAAGGCTGGGAAATTATAAGAGCTACACAGACCAGCATTGAAATTCGAAAGTTCTTTCTTGGTCATTCCTGAACATAGTTTTTTCTTTTAACTTCAACCATACCCTCTGGTTGGCAGACTTTCTGGATGGCATCCTGGCAAAAAAGGAATCCTCAGGAATTCCGACTTAATTCAGATTAAGTTTATGAAAATGATTTTGTCCTTGCTGCTTCCAGATAAAAGATCTCACCAGATAAGAGGTGTTGGTAAGATTAGATTATGATTGATAAAAAGCGAATTTACAGCTCTTGAAATGAGGCACTCAAATTTTATGTGAGTGGAGAGAGAACACAAACTGAGGTACCTGGGAGGGGAATGCATTTAATTATTGGAGGAGTGTGGGTGAAGGAAGGGTAGTATTAGTAATCTCTATATTTTAATTTTGGTCCTGGAGGCTCACAGTAAAATGCCTTGGTGCAACTTTCTCAAATTGCTATGAATGCCTTTGAGTTTAATCTACTGCTGACTCAGCTATCTCCTTCAAGTCAACTCTGACCATGAGACCACAGTAAATGACACCAGCTCCTTCAAGTCCTAAACATAACAAATCTAGATGCTTCCTTACATTAATTCCATGAGAATGAAGAAGGCTACCCCACTGCTGGTATAAACAAACAGAACTCATTAGACTGACTTTCATTAGGCATTTCTTCCCAAAATAATGATTAGACTCAATTAATGGGAGTAAACTAGAAACCCTAAGTCTTAACAATTGGCTAGAAGGCTCCATGGGAGCCTCCATAACATTCCACATTGAAGGCCCTGTCAATTTATGCCCTTTATTGATGTATGCCCCACCTAGCAGTTTCAACATTATATGCAATAATTGTTTCCAATGTCAAGATCTGTGCCCTTTGGATTATATGTCTTGTTTAGAGGCCAGTTATTGTCTTGCCTTTCTCTTAAAAACATGGCGACTTATACTTTAGATGTGGTTATAAGAATATTTAAGGAAACACCACTGGTAACATACATTACTCAAATGACTACAGGGCTCTTTTCAAAATGAAATATTCTTAGTTACTTAGTTACTCCGATGATCTTCCCAGAGAGATAATCAACTCATAATTTAGGCACAGTATGTATGAAATTTTACCTATCATGTTATTTATTCACTTAGAAAAGATGGTATAAATGTACCCTTAACTTTACCAGAAGTGATCAGTGACACTATCTCAACACTGGAAGACATTCAGGTTAGTTTTAGCTCATTGATCAGGGTTTCTATGGATGAAAGAATTCTCCTAGAATTCCTTCTTGTATAGCGAGACAGAATCAGTACTTAACCTGCTGCTAAATCTGTAATAATGCCTAAAATGGATGAAATAGTCAACACAAAAACTTAAGGAAAATTTTTAATGGTTATGTGATTTCTTCTGCTGGCTACATCTGAGACTCTGAAGGATATGCCTGAGGTCAGCACTTCAGGTTGATCTCTTTCTTATGCCCAGAGTCTTATTGACAGTAGTTTTAATTAAGTGCTACATAAAACAAGCCACATTGATTTTGTATTTGTTGGTGTTAGATTAATCATAGACGCTGATGAAGGGGTATATGCACAAGGAATTTCACCAAGGGCTTAAACCCTATGGAAATCAGGAATGAATCTGTTGAGAGACAATTCACTTTGAATATTTTCACTTTTCTGCATGATAGAAGTCTTTTAAACAAAGGGCATTACTGAACAACAAACATACCTTAGAAGATAGAGATAGTGTCTCCTTAAAGATAGACACCTCTGAAAAGATTTGGAAACCTAAAACATCTCTCCTTCCCCTTCATGGAGATTGTGCTTACATTCCAGGACAGTAAAATGAGAGCTTAGTGACTATTATTTCTTTCTCTGTGGTAGAGTGAATGAAAACATAGGTAAACAGCCTATAAAAAGCTCAGAGTCTCCTAAAACTCTGAATCCATGCTTAGGCAACATCCAGCCATATTTGAGCTCCCCTGTGGGTACTGAGATGTGAGGAAGCAGTGCTAAGACACTACTTTCCCTGTTGTTTGTGCTGTGAGTAATATATAGCCTGTGTCCTGACCCATGGGTATGGCATCTTCTGTCAGTATGCCAGTATATGTATATAAAATAGTTGAAGGCTAACTCATTAGCTTGCAAGTAGAGTAAATTCAATCTCCTCACAGTAACTGAGCCAACTCTTAGAAATTTAGATTGAATGTTATTTTGAGATTTTATCCATTTCTGGTGGTCTTGTGGATGATTATGAGAAAGAATCTTGAGTGAGGCGTTCCACAAGTCTGTCATTCAAGTATATAAACAAATGATTCAGATACATTTATATGCATTCTCCTAAATCACTAAAGCTGACATGGAGACATGACAACAATTCATAGAGATAAAATAATTTCACAAAAATAAGTATTATAAACAAAGAAAACATTAGTTTAAGGAGGAATAAATCAAAAGCACTTAAAAATACTGGCCAATGAGGAAAGATAAAAACATGAGAGAATGGACTATCACAGAAATATAAAAAAGAGAATCTTTGTCTTAGGAGAATGGTTAAGTATGCCGCATGTTTCACAGAATACAAAGTCAGATAATTGGCTATTGAATTTAAAAAGGAGTAGATTGTTGCTGACTTTGTAAAATGCCCTTGGAGTGGTGGGAATAAAAGCCTGAATAAAGTGGGTAAAAAGAGGATTGGGAGCTAGAAAAGTAGAGATAACACATTTAGCTAACTATTCACAGATATTTTACCGTGATGGGGAATAGAGGAATAAAACAGTGTTGGAGAAGAACATGGGCTCAAGGGACTTTATTTTAAGTATGAACACTATCTATGCTCTTCAGTTGTTGATGACGATGCTCACTGGAAATGAAGAAATTTATGATGAAGAGAGTGAAGTATTAAAATAGTGAATTGCAGTGTATGTCAGGCATGAGAGATGAATTACAGAGTCCTTACTATCAAGGCCAAGGTCCAAGTTCTGTTTGAACATTTAATAGAAAAAAATCACACAAATGTTTTTGCAAAGAATTAACACTCTAAACTATACTGAAATATTGATGAAATAGTGATGAAGAGGAACTAAAGGCCATGCAGAGTCTTAATATGTATAGTGCACTGGTCTGAGGTGTTTTGTAAAGATTCCTTGGTCTAGAACTAAACAGGAGTGCAATACGGTTCTAGGTACAGGAAATCTAGCATCTGAGAGAGAAAGCTCCTGTCCTGGGGGAGAACTTTGATAAGAGACACATTATTTTAAGAGATTTTTCCTTGCTAACAGCAGTTAACTCTACGATGCCATTCTATTCAAAGGGACAAGAATTGCCCTGATGATCCAGCAGACTGATGAAACTCAAAGAGTATTACGGACACTTCAAGACATTTTCTCACACAAAATCTTATGATCAGTGGTAGACTATGTGAAAGACTATGAAGAGTTACATTTCTATATAA
>NW_012149729.1:5644022-5646383 GCF_000956105.1 Propithecus coquereli
TTATAAACAAAGAAAACATTAGTTTAAGGAGGAATAAATCAAAAGCACTTAAAAATACTGGCCAATGAGGAAAGATAAAAACATGATAGAATGGACTATCACAGAAATATAAAAAAAAAAATCTTTGTCTTAGGAGAATCGTTAAGTATGCCACATGTTTCACAGAATACAAAGTCAGATGATTGGCTATTGAATTTGAAAAGGAGTAGATTGTTGGTGACTTTGTAAAATGCCCTTGGAGTGGTGGGAAAAAAAAGCCTGAATAAAGTAGGTAAAAAGAGGATTGGGAGCTAGAAAAGTAGAGATAACACATTTAGCTAACTATTCACAGATATTTTCCTGTGATGGGGAATAGAGGAATAAAACAGTGTTGGAGAAGAACATGGGCTCAAGGGACTTTATTTTGAGTATGAACACTGTCTATGCTCTTCAGTTGTTGATGACAATGCTCACCAGACATGAAGAAACTTATGATGAAGAGAGTGAAGTATTAAAGAAAAGAGTGAATTGCAGTGTATGTCAGGCATGAGAGATGAATTACAGAGTCCTTACTATCAAGGCGAAGGTCCAAGTTCTGTTTGAACATTTAATAGAAAAAAATCACACAAATGTTTTTGCAAAGAATTAACACTCTAAACTATAATGAAATATTGATGAAATAGTGATGAAGAGGAACTAAAGGCCATGGAGAGTCTTAATATGTATAGTGCACTGGTCTGAGGTGTTTTGTAAAGATTCCTTGGTCTAGAACTAAACAGGAGTGCAATATGGTTCTAGGTACAGGAAATCTAGCATCTGAGAGAGAAAGCTCCTGTCCTGGGGGAGAACTTTGATAAGAGACACATTGTCTTAAGAGACTTTTCCTTGCTAACAGCAGTTAACTCTACAACACCATTCTATTCAAAGGGACAAGAATTGCCCTGATGATCCAGCGGACTGATGAAACTCAAGAGTATTATGGACATTCCAAGACATTTGTTCACACAAAATCTTACGATCAATGGTAAACTATGTGAAAGACTATGAAGAGTTACATTTCTATATAATGTATGTTAATATAGTGAAGCTCATTCCTATAATCTTTCACTTTTTTGTGTTTACTTTATCAATTAGTATATAGATCTACCTCAAATTATCTACAATTACTATTAAAATTTAACTTGGGAACAAAAAGACAACCCAATTTTAAAACAAGTAAAAGGATTCCAATAGACATGTCTACAAAGAAGATATACAAATGGCCAATAAGCATACGGGAAGATGCTCAACATTGTGTCATTCGGGATAGTTAAATCAAAACTATAATCAGATGCCACCTAACACACCAAAAGAGTCACAATGAAAAATAAAAAGGAAAACAATGTTGACAAGGATGTGAAAAAATGGAATACTCATACACTCCTGGTGTGAATGTAAATTGGTGCAGTCACTCTGGAAAACAGTTTGCCAGTTTCTCAAAGATTTAAACTTAGTTACCTTGTGACAAAACGTTTGTACTCCTCTCTGTCTATATGTGTGTGTGTGTATATATATATATGAGATAACTTAAATCATATATTCACACAAAACCTTGAATATAAATATTTATAGCAGCATTATTAATAATAGCCAAACACTGAAATAACACAAATGGTCATTATATGATGAATGGGTAAACAAAATGTGGTGTATCAGTGCAATGGTTTATTATTCAGCCATAGAATATGTAATGAAATCCTGATACATGCTACAACATGGGTGAATCTTGAAAACATTATGCTAATTGAAATAAGTCAGACAAAAAAAAAATCCCCATACTGAATGATTACATTTATATGAATGTCAAAAATACACAAATCCACAGAGACAGACAGTAGATTAGTAGCTGTTCAGGGATGGGGAAGTGGGGGAGCTGGGGATATGACATTTCTTTTTGGGATGATGGAAATGTTCTGGTAATAGTGCTATTGATTGTAAAACATTGTGAACATACTATAGAATAGTGAATTATTGTGCACTCTCAAATAGTTAAAATGGTGAATTTTATGTGTTGAATTTATCTCAAAAATATAAAAATATTAAAGTGCACAATTTTCGTAAGAAAAGTTGAGGAAAGCTTTATTTCCTATGAATTATAGTTAATACACAGAAAAAATGAGTAAGTTTTGCTGATTAGTGAGTTAAAAATCTTGGCATGGATAGTTCTCTGTCCATTATTTGCCACCATTGTTTCTGTAACTGTCTGTAACATGCTGTTGTCTCTTGAAATTCAGTTCAATTAAATTTTATGGCCGTGATGGTGTAGATAGCTTCATGAGTGTATATGTATCTCAAAAACTCATCAAGTTGTGTACATTAAATATGTACAGATTTTTAAATGTC
>NW_012149729.1:5647000-5678435 GCF_000956105.1 Propithecus coquereli
TCTCTCAGAAAGGTTACCTACTGAGTAGTCTTTCTTAATTCTGACATAATTTACAAAATGAATTGGAAAACAAAATCAATGTATTAATTGAAAGGGTAACAAAATAAATTGGTTAATGTATCTGTCAAAATGTGCTTAATTGGCGGTTTGACTGAAAAGGATCACGTGGATTTAAAGCAACTATTGATTTCACAAAATCCAACATTCTATCATGACATCCCATTTGTCTACCCCCCCACATAAATTACTACACATTTGTGTGTGTGTGTGAGCTTTTGTGTATAAAATCTAACCTTTATTTTTTTTTCTATGTTCATATTTCTTTTTTTTTTCCTTTTACAAGATCATGAATTAGTTCCTCTAATTACTTAGAGATTTTCTATTTAAGTTCCTTCTTGGGCTTTATCTTTAATTTGTGCAAAATATCACTATGTAAATGGTTTCATGTTGTATATCCATTGTAATAGTACACCTTTTCATGTTTGAGTTTTTGAGATCTAAAGACTAGACGTAAGTCACTAATGGTAAATCTCAAGTGATCAGACAGGCTAGCCTTCAGATCAAATGACACAATTCAGAATGTTTTCACTTAACTGAAGTTAAGTGAAACACACTTATCATACTAGAAGTGTGATAGGTGTGATTTCATTTTTTTAATGGCTAAAAATAAAGTATAAGCACTTATAATATGACTGGCAAACTAAGAACTTCATCACTGGTGCTAAATAATATTTATTGAATGTACACACTATTGACACTAGTAGAAATAAAATTATAAAGACAGCATTACATAGTAGAAATTTCTCCTATAAACATAAACATAGAGAATATGTTTATGTCACTTAAGAAAACATAGTAGAGATATAAATCTTCCATATATTAGGGAAATTATTCTGGATTTAAAACATTATTTTCATTTGTCATACCCTTTCTGCCTGGAAAAAGCAAATTTCCTGGTTATTCAGATTGCTCTCCCCATTTCACATGAAATGAATATTGAATAAAAAGGCAAGAAGCCTGTCTATCGGACTGTAGCCTGAATATCTGGACTCATGAGATTATACTGAAGCATCCCAACCGAGTAAGCAAAAATTAAACATTGTTTTGATTTCTTGAGTGAGATTTCTCATTACAATTTTGCTTTACCTTCCATGTCAATAATTGTGCTTTTTATTTGAGAGCGTATTTTCAATACTGATGTATGTCACCTGGTTTATAGGGGAAAAAGGAGGGAAGAAAAGGCATACATTTTTATTTACATTTCAACTATACTGGGCTTTAGCAAACTATGCTGCTAAAATTTGAAGATCCTTAGATCAAGTTGTAATTATTTAGAGAGATTAAAATACAATAATAAAGAAAATTTGTCAAATGTTGTTAGCCTAAAGGAACAAATTCTATATACATTTCAACTATACTGGGCTTTAGCAAACTATGTTATTTAAAAATATTTTAACATAATGTTTTTCAATTCATAAAATTTAAATATGTTAATCATATTAAGTAAAAGAGTGGAATTGGAATGTTCCTAACATAAAGAAATGTAAATGTCAGAGGTGTGGATATCCCAATTACTCTGATTTGATTAATTCATACTGTATGCCTATTTCAAAACATCACATGTACCCTGTAAAAATATGCAACATTTGTGTATCCATAATAATTAAAAATTAAAAAAAAACATATAATTCCCTTCCTTGGAAGATAGAGTGTGGAATTTGTATGCACTTAAAGGATTGAGTATTAAGTTTCAGTTTCCAAGCTCATATGAAATTACTGAAGTTGTTCACCAAACTTAAGCTCAGCTAGGATCGGGTAGAAATAGTATCTTGCTGTTTTCATTAAATACTTCATCCTCTTGTTGTACTTCCTGAGGCGTGTACTTGCATCCATTTGTATAGGATCAGCATGTGGGAGAGATACTGACAGTATGGTTAGCTTAAGTTTAGGATTTCTTGTCATGTTTTGTGTGTTTCTGCATGCAGTGGATTTTGGAAATGATTTATGAGTCATGTGTAACATTACTTAGTGTTGAAATTACCAATACAAGACTTCACAGCTTGGCTTGTTTGCTGTTACTAACAGAATCTGTGGGTTCAGGATTGTAATTCAAAGAAACTAAATATCAGTCACATGTTTTTGTAGTGATTTCAACATTTAAAAAGGATTTTATCATTGTTTAATTTTATCTTTAAAGTCATTCTTTATAGGTTCTGAAATCAACACTATTCTTACCAGTAAAACAATGTGTGGCAGTTGCAGATTGTTGATATATTTTCTTAATATCCTTTCTACTAGGAAATAATTTTGAGGTTTCTGTTTAATTGAGGAACCACAGGAAGAGACTAAATATTTCTTTGTAGAAAAAAAGTAAATATACTCAACTTGTAGAAGTTGATTTTCTATTTGGGAAAGAAAGAAATGTGTTATTTTCAGAAAACCTTTCATAGACTTCCATTAATTCTGTAAGGACTTATTCTTGCTATAAATATGTTATTCTACTACCTGAACACCACAAATTTTATATTTTATTAAGATACAGTTTTATTATTTGGTCTTCAAGAAGTAAGCCCAAAAAAATCTATATTAGTTTTTATTTGAAAATCACCCGAGGAAAATTCAAATTCTTGAGACTGGAGGGAAAGCCTAGAGGTGATGCTAACAGAAAATCCCTGTCTTTTGTTCTTGACCAAAAGTGTCAAAACTGTCTAGAAACTATGTAATGCAGGGTAGGTTTTAGGATGGCAATTTATATCAGGAGAAGTCCAAGATACAGGAAGAATGTACACATGAAATGTAGTTTCATGGCTGTGTTAGCATCCGGGGGAACTGGCTGAAGATATCATGGGGGACATATGTAATGACGGCGGTCCCTAACCCCCAGGTCACGGTCCCATAGAGGTCCGTGGCCTGTTAGGAACCCGGCTGCCCAGCAAGAGGTGAGCAGAGGGTGAGCTAGCGGCTGTATTTACAGCGGGTCCCCATTTCTCTCCGGTCACCGCCTGAGCTCCGCCTCCTTTCAGTTCAGCAGTCGCATTAGATTCTCATAGAAGCGCGGACTGTACTGTAAACTGTGTGCACGAGGGATCTAGGTTGCACGCTCCTTACGAAAACCTAATGACTGATGATCTGAGGTGGAGCTGAGGCGGTGATGCCTGCACTGGGAAGCGGCTGAAAATACAGATTATCATTAGCGGAGAGGTTTGACTGCACTGAGACCATAATAAATCAGTTGCTTGCAGACTCATATCAAAACCCTGTCAGTGAGTGGCAAGTGACAGTATAATAATAATAGAAACAAGGTGCACAATAAATGTAATGTGCTTGAGTCATCCCCAAACCATCCCCTCTCCCCCAACCCAAGTCCGTGGAAAAATTATCTTCCATGAAGCCAGTTTCCTGATTCCAAAAAGGTTGGGGACCACTGTGTAATGAGACAGACATTACAACCCTGCAAAACAATCTGATACGGTAAAACAATAAAATCTGCATTTTTAGTGGTCTATTTTAGAGTTCTATTTTTCTCTGCATGTATTCATTCAATCATTAACAAGTATTTTAATAGCTATTTTACATGTGAGATTCTATCACAAAAATTATAAATGCATCAACAAACAAAATAGACAAAACTCCTTGCTTTTGTGGGTTTTTTTTATTATGACTATATTAGAAACTTTTCAAACCTTTCTAGTTGTGAAAGTTGAATTAGAAGTTTCTTTCCCCTTCAACATTTGGAAGGGAGCATGGACTAATAATTGCAGAGATAAACAAAGAAGAGAAATATGTGTTAAGGAATCGGTCAGCTACTTTTTTCTCAGTTAATTGAAATATTTACCAGTTTAAAACCTTAGATTCAGGGTCCATTTCTCAAAAATGAAGATTCCTTTTGGTTTCTAGTCCATGGATCACCACTTTAGGGACCTCCTGTCTTCACTATAAATGTTGACTAACCAGGGCTTCCATATGTATAGACACATACACACACACATACACATATTTTTTTTGAGCTTGTATCTTCAATTTGGCATGATTTTATGATATAGTAGTTACTTTGTGAGAGTTATTTCATCTTTTTGGCTGGTATATTTGTTATATCACATAAAGTCTTTAGCACAGCCTCAGGCATAAGGTTATTCCTTGATATTTATATAGTTTTATTATCCTTGATTACTCATGTATACATAAAATCATTATTCCAGGTGACGGTAATCATCTACAACTATATTTGATTTTTATTTCTCCATGTATTAATATTAGTTCACAGTTCTGTGAGTCAGAAATCCAGGCACAGCATACTGGATTCTCTTCTCACAATCTTACAAGGCTAAAATCAAGGTGTCAGCCAGGCTGCATACTCATTTAAAGCTCAGGGTTTTCTCCCAAGCTTATTGATTTTGGCCCACTTCATTTTTTGTGTGGTGGTTGAACTATGATCCCCATTTCCTTGCTGGCAGTCAGCCAGGCTCTGCCCTTATTCTGAGAGGCCGCCCACATTCTGCGCCCCATCCCTCTTTTCATTTTAAATCTATTGATAGAGAATCTTTGCCATGCCAAACTTTTCTTCTATTTCATATGTCTTTCCTCAGGAACATCACCACTATTTTTAAGGGTCCACATGATTGAGTTAGGTCCTCTCAGGATAATTTTTCTCCTTTTGAACTATGCCATACAATCTCATCTAATCACGGAGTGGTTATTCTTTTCTATTCCCAATTCTCAAGACTGATACTGGGTGTGTATAATAAAGGGGCAGGAATCTTGGAGATAGGTAGGAGATCTTCACACAGACAAATGCTGGTATTTTATTTTATTTTTGGAGGTTATTTTTAATTTGATTCTTTTGATCAAAAAAGTAAATGTCAATAGGTATATGACAGTTGTTTTAAAACTTTAGGCTTGTTGAAATAAAGGAGTTAGACCTAATTCTTACCCTCCAGGAACTTATGGTATTGGAGGCAAAACTGGTGCATGGAAAGAAAACTGAACAAGGTAAAGCAAGTGCATTAACAGACATGCCAAGGAAAACCTGAGAGAGAATCAAAGAGGAGAGGTAATTTGACTTAGACATTAAAGAGGGAGACCTTTTGGGAGCTGAGTCTTTCAGTAGAGAAAAGAGGAAAGAGAAAGACTGTGGCAAGTCCCATG
This sequence comes from Propithecus coquereli, assembly GCF_000956105.1. Taxonomy (NCBI): domain Eukaryota; kingdom Metazoa; phylum Chordata; class Mammalia; order Primates; family Indriidae; genus Propithecus; species Propithecus coquereli. Next base: position 5,652,146 of record NW_012149729.1, read on the forward strand.
TCTTCCCCAAAAGGTTAGAAGCAGATTTTTGGCAGGTGTTTAAGTCATTAAGATAGCTGTGTGGCACCTTCAAACTTGTTTCATTTTATGACCCATATCTAGTTTTCTCTCTTTTGCTTCCACATCACAAGTATGTTGTCATATTCTGCTATGTAAAGCCTATTTAAATTATTTTGGTGACACACAATTAGTAGAGCACTGCATGCAAAAAACAGAAGAAATGAAGCTAATGACATTTTCCCACAAGAAAGAACATATCCATACGTCATCTACTTGGGCTGCCATAGCAAAATACCATAGACTGGGTGGCTTAAAGAATAGAAATTCATTTTCTCACAGTTCTGGTGGCTGGATATTCGAGCCTATCTGGAGCAGGGGCAGGAGGCGGGAAAGATAGCTGGAAAGAGCAAGCAAGTTCCGATGTCTCTTCTCATAAGGACACTAATCCTTATGACCCAATTTAGCCAGAATTACTCCCTTAGAATGCCCATCTCCAGATACAGCCATTCTGGAGGTTGTGTTTCAACATATGAATTTTATGGGACACAAACATTCAGTCCATGATACTTTCTTTTGTCAGAACACTAGCTGTTGGGAAAGAGGTTAAGTCAATCTGATCTGTAGATAAACTAGGTTTGGGTTTTGTTGCCATTTTAGTTAGATTCACTTCATCAATGGCTGCAGATATTTTGAGGATAGGATGGGAACTTTCCCTTCACTAGCACTTGAGATCTTAACCTCACAGAAGCTTCAGGGCTGTCTTTGTGCTTCACTGCCCAGGGACCACCTTTGCAAGTTATGAGAGATTATTCTTTGCTTTATAGATCACCTGCCAGACTTTCAGGAGACTCAACCCAAATTATATGTGTTATCCAGTCCTTTGCCCAGCAGTCTGCAGTTGAGGAGATCTCTTTGCCCTGATGTGAGTGCTGCTGCACTGGATTAGGTGAAGGGCTGAGTACTTTAGAGGAATTTTTCACAGCAATCCTGTCTTGACCTCAGCCTTCATAATCTGCTGCTTTGTGCTTGAGAGGACTTGGGAAGTATTTCACAGGCATTTTTCATAGTGCTCACACCCTGATACCTGCTTCCAGAGGGCCACTTCAATGTACTTAGTCAAAGTCTGGAGGACTTTAGAAATGTTTATCTTATGTCTCCTGCCTTGCTCCAGCCCTTAGTGTCTTAATGGTAGGTAGGCATTTGGTGAAGGCCTGTGAGAAAAAGTTGATGGGTGGATCTTGATTTGCATGTAGCATAGGCTGCCTATTTGGGATTCGTATCCATCTTGCCACCTCACATGCAGTCACTATGTGCTCATTGAAAAATTTTACTCCTTCTAATAATTGTTTTCCTTTTGTTAGTCCATTAAACAGATAGCTATAAAGAAAGTTTGTAAAGTAGGTCAATAAAGTCCAACTCTGGATGTGTAAGCAACAAATATATCACATGGTTTGGTATACTACATTTTTCATTCTAGTTGTATATATAGTTCCGCTAATAACAAAATAATGGCAAAAATTTATTGAATGTTATTCTGCCAAATGCTAAGTGCTTTATGTTGCTCAAGAAAAACATTTTCAAAATACATTTAAGATACATACATCCTTACAAGTAGAGATTATTCACAATTTGTGAATGGAAAATCACTATTATCGTTCTTACATGATTTTTGGATTTGGGTGAATATTATAGTTTCTGGGAAGGTATATTTTTCTCATAGCTAGGTAAATTCTTCCTGCCAGACACAGAATCATCAATCACTATCCCAGATCAGACCCAAATACTGCAAATGATCATCTGTTTACCCCAAGGGGAAAGAGAAATTGTTTTCTTTAAAAATGTATGTAGCTAAGTGCACATATAAGAATAACATCTATTGGATGTTGGGCAGAGGGGAGGGGAGAGGAGGGAGGAGGGGATGGGTATATGTATACACAAAGAGTGCAATGCGCATCACCCGAAGGATGGACATATTTGAAACTCGGACTTGGGGGGGGCAAGGGCAATATATGTAACCTAAATATCTGTACCCCCATAACATGATGAAATAAAAAAAAATGTATGTGACTTAGCTAGCTTTTTGAAACAAGAACTCTCCAAGTTATTCTTACCACCACAATAATTGCATAAACTTTGGGTGTGGGGAATGAGAGGTTTTCCTAGTGGGATCTGAAAACAGCGTTTGGAGGTGCAGTGCCAGGTGAAAGTAAGTTGGCTAAAATCATGTACATAAAATAAGAAATTTTGTATCTGAGAATAAAGGTTGAATATTGTATTAAAGTTGAGTGATAGGCAGGGGTAAAACCAGATAATAGAATCAGTTGGAAATTAGATGACCAGCAGCAAAATCACTGGCTAGTTTAGGTCCAAGGAGGAACTAATTCTGACATTGTGACCCATCCATCCTCTCTGCCATCTCTCTTTGGTATTGATAACTGGCAGCCAAGGACCAAGAGGGAAATGTCCATTAGGGGCAAACATGCCTATAAATGACACAAAATGCCTCTCGTAAGTGAGAGAAATTGAGAATTAGTCTCAAAGTTTTAACATAAAGCTAGAATTAGCTCCCGCATTTTTAAATCACTTAGATCTTTTTAAATCATTTAAATCTTTGTTCTTATTAAAAAGTAATGACAATTTTATTACATATTATGTGTCCCATAATGTATTTCTTATAGATTGTGTCAGAGCTGCAGAGGGCTCTAATTAAACAAAAATATCAATGTAGAAAAAGAAAATTAGGGCTAGAAATTATATTCAAGTTCATGCAGATACTTAAAACCAGGATCAACCAGCATTGATAATTAATCATTTTAGCAAATTATTTTAGAGAAATTGAAATAAGTTTGGATTAGTAATGATGAAATGGTTGTATACAAGCACAATAGTTTTAAATTCTTCCCTGTATATTTTGTTCTTTCCTTTCATGTTAACATTTATAACTAAATGAAATTATTTCCTGCTGTGAATAATTTATTTTTGGTTATCTCCTCTTATATGTAGCAATGTAGATAAGAGTGAAGTAGAATTAAATAAGTTAAATGATGTAAATAACTCAAGGCTCAAAAATAGTCAAAATTGAAGAATATCATTACCTGAGTTATGATTTTGTTTTTCTTATTTGGATATTAGACAATAAGGATGTTCAAAGAAAATATTAATTTGTAGTTACTTTTAAATGCTAGCATGCATTATTACCTTTTAAAAGTATTCAGGAAATATGATTCTTTTCTTTTAAGAGAATATGAAACTTCCTGTACCTTGAGAAGGTATGGATATTTCCTGTAAAATATGAAGAAAAGCTCGCTCAGTTGATAGAATCCATGTGTCAGTCTGCACATGTACTTCTAGAAAATAGTATTTGTCTCACATTTGCAATTTGGCAGCTGTTCTCCTACAGGATATTTCTTCAGGATACTCCTCCCTTTGATAATTTTATGTGTCAATTTGACTGGGCCGTGGGATACCCAGACATTTGGTCAAACATTATTCTGATTATGTCTATAAGGATGTTTCTGGATGAGATTAACATTTTATTGCTCGATGGAGTAAAGTAAATTGCCCTCTCTAATGTGGGTGGGCCTCATCCACTCACTCAAAGGCATGGATAGAACAAATAGGCTGACCATCCCTCAAATAGGAGGAAATCTGCCTGACTTCTTTGAGCAGGAACAGTTTTTTCCCCGCCTTCAAACTTTAACTGAAACATTGGCTCTTCCTGGGTCTGGAGCCCACTAGCCTTTGGGATGGAACCACATCATCAGCTCCTGGTTCTCAGGCTTTGGACTCAGACTGGAACTGAAGCACTGACTCTCCTGGGTCTATAGCTTTCTAACTGCAAATCTTGAGACTTGTCAGCCTCCATAATCATGTGAGCCAATTCCTTATAATAAATCTCTCTCTCTCTCTATATATATATATGTATATGTAGACACACACGTACATATGCATATACACATACACTTATATATACATATATATATATATATATATATATATATATGCATCCTATTGCTTCTGTTTCTCTTGAGAACTCTGACCAGTACACTCAGCAACTCCTTCACTCTTTCTCATCACAACTACCATCTTTCTTCCCATGATAGGATGCTGATTACATTATAAGGACATTGGAAATGAAAATAATGTGGGTGCAGGGCACACTCTTATTACTTCTTTTATTATTTATTCTTATTTGTTTCTGCTTGGGACAACTTGCCAACTGGAGGCAGTTTCGTGCTTTAAAATTATTAAGTGCAAACCTCCTTATCTCTTTAGGAAAATTATACTTTTCTGCACTAGATTTTGTCGTACACTTTAATTCATCTCTCAGCCCTAATAAATGGTTTGGGTCATGTATTATTCTTCACAGTCTTAGCTTATTAAGTTTAGACTGACATGATAGGGAAACTTCCAAAAGAAAGTTTGAGGTAAATTGTGAATAATGATAGTCCCTTCTGAAATCTCCTCAGTACTGTGAGAATAAGAATGAACATTTCTTCTGATAATTCAGTGCATAAGTATAAATGAGACCACTTTCCAAAGAGGGGAGGACATTAATTTTAAGAGAAAATTAAACCTACTTTATTATTGAAGGTTAAAAAATTCCTTGAAATGAACATAATTTGATAGCCCTCTGTCCAACAACAGGTCTAGAATTACATTATTATGTAGAACAGGGTCAATCTGACACCTGCTCCTTTCCCACATTGCCTAACTACAGTTTTAAAGATACTAATGGTTCTCAATCTTCAATCCTGTCTGGCCATTAGATTGAACAAAATTAAAAAAAAAAAAAAGATTAAGAGCAGAGAGGCAACCTAATGGGATAGGCTTACTATAGGATAGAAATGCCTGGGATAGAATCTGAGCATCAGAAGTTTCTCCCAGCTCCACGTATGTACTCTCATGTGTTCACAGAGTTGAGAACTTTTGTTCTATATTTGGCTTCCAGGCCCTAAAAAAAATCTTCCAAATAAAAACTACCCAAAAGCCATTGGCATCACTTTTGAAAAACATCATACATACAACGTATTAATATGCAAGAAGGAGCAGAGATGAGAACATTTTTAAATACCAAATGCTATTCTTCCTATCATTCCAATAAATGAGCATATGTCCCAGAGTGACATGAGTTGGGAGAAATGAATGTGCTGTTCCTTCAGCAGTTTTCAGTTTCCACAAGCCTCTCCTCAGTAAGGGCTTGTAGGGACACTGAGAATGATTATTTAAATAAATATGTAAATACATTTTTCTTATGGCACAGGTTCTATACTGAAGCCAACTGCCTTCCCAGTGCTCAGCCAACAAAGCTCCAGTTGTTTCCGATGACGGAGGAAAATCCGTTGTATTGCATAGATTGACAGACAATATGTTGTTCTTCAGTGGGATGACTCTCCAAAAGAGACTGACTGCATGCAATGGGATGCTTTTAAACTTAAACTGACCTTACCTGTGCATAAAACAAGACTTCACTTAAATGTTTTCTCTGTTAGCCTCCTTCATATTCTCAGGCAGGGATATTTATCTCTTTTTAAGTGGAGGGGAGGCAACACATCCTTAACAAACTGTACAAACAAAACCCACAGGGGTTAAGTGAGGTTACACTTCTAATACATTAGCTACAATATAACTTCCTGTTTTATTTATAATATGAATAGCAACAAAATTAAAGAGGGAAAATTGGATAGTTATTACTATATTTGTCAGTGAATGTTTTAGCCTGAACTCAAATATATGGGACAGCTTTCAAGTCATGTTACAAAGGGCAGATGGGCTTTGAAATTACCAGTGGATTAAGCCTCAGAATTGTTAGCTGATAGATGATTGTCAGCTTGGTTAGCCTTGAAATTTCCCCTTATTGCTAACATGATGGAAAAGTGTTATATTCCTAAATTGATCAAAGCATTCTTTGTTTTCTTCAATGTCTCACCATAACTGATCTTGTGCTGAGAAAAAAAAAGAAAACTGTCTCAAACTTGTCACAAATAAAATACCAATTTGCCACATTTTAATTTGTTATTGATTGCATTAACCAGGTCTACTCTGTATGATGTCATTGCTAATCATAGGCTTTAGATGATACCTGTAGAAATAAATGCCTTGGTAGTTGAAGTAGTGGCTTTATTTATGATATACAAAACAGAATATGTGGACTGTTCAAAATCAATTTTCCTAACTTATATGATCACATCCCTTAGTGTGATACGCAGAAGACAATTGAGACTCAGAAACACTCATGGATTTCTGGTTATCCCACAGGGTAAACAATCTATATCCACTGAAATGTGGCAAAGGAGAAGAAAAGTCTGAAATGAGTAGTGGAAGAGGGGGAGTTGGATATTAGTTACTGATTTGATATCCTATGTAATCGCACTGATTAGGGTCCTACAAAACCTCTTTTTCCAAATCTGTGTAGAAACTTTGGATTATCATGGCCTTACATGGGAGTCTATAATAAATTAAACTTAATGAAAATCATATGGAGAAATGACTGATATTAAGGGTTAAAATTAAGAGTGAAAAGAAACAGTGTTGGGTTGCAAAATAAATGTGGATTTAAAAATTATCCTATATATATTAAATAATTCTTAAATATAATATATCAACCAATATATAATACACATAGAAATCACCTTGTAAGGTGCTAGCAAGTCTTAAAATGTAACCTAAGACTTCTAAACTTTGTATATATGAGATGGTTTTATTTTTTCTCTAGTTCTGATAGATTACTTTATCTTCAAGAAGGAATAAAGTATATAAAAATAATATAAATGAATAAAACAACAATGCTCATACATTTATGCTAGCTAAATATAGTGCTAACAACAATTTTTGTAATCATTATCACGAGATGCATAAATACATACAATCTGTCCAGTAAAATATAATCTGTGTATGAGGAGCTAATATTTCTTTTTTTTTTTGCCATATGCATGTACATTTATTTGAAAATATAATTGATTAAAATTAGGATAGTATATCAATATTTAATAACACTTGGAGAAGCAAAACAATTGAAAAACACTTTTGAATATGCTAAATTTAATAGCTTTTCATGCTTTTTTCCTACTGACCACACTTTAAAATATCAACAAAGAATTAAAACCTCATTTAATTTCCTTCTATAAAATTTTCACATTTTCTCATTATACTATATGGATGTAATTTCTCAAAATATTAAAATTATAGGATATTCTTGAATCAAAGAAATTCTACTGAACTTTTTCTTGATTAATATTGTATCTGTAGCATGATGTGTCTAGAACAGAACTTCTTTGGCTCTTTTTTTTTTCAGCATAATATGGGGGTACAGATGTTTAGGTTACATATGTTGCCCTTGCTCCCCCCCAAGTCCAAGCTTCAAGCGAGGTGCGCATTGCACTCTTTGTGTATGCATATAGCCATCCTCTCCTCCCCCCGCCCCCGCCCGACATCCAATACGTGTTATTCTTATATGTTCCCTTATGTGTTGACCAGTTAATACCAATTTGATGGTGAGTACATGTGGTGTTCGTTTTTCCATTCTTGGGATGCTTCACTTAGTAGAATGCGTTCCAGCTCTATCCAGGAGAACACAAGAGGTGCTATATCACCATTGTTTCTTAAAGCTGAATAGTACTGCATGGTATACATATACCACATTTTATTAATCCACTCATGTATTGATGGACACTTGGGTTGTTTCCACATCTTTGCAATTGTGAATTGTGCTGCTATAAACATTCAAGTGCAGGTGTCTTTTTTATAGGGTGTCTTTTGTTCTTTTGGGTAGATGCCCAGTAATGGAATTGCTGGATCAAATGGTAATTCTACTTGTATCTCTTTAAGGTATCTTCATATTGCTTTCCACAGAGATAGCCACATGTAGAAGACTGAATCAGGATCCACACCTTTCACCTCTCACAAAAATCAACTCATGCTGGGTAACAGATTTAAACCTAAGGAGTGAAACTATCAGAATTCTAGAGGAAAATGTTGGAAATACTCTTCTAGACATTGGCCTAGACAAAGAATTTATGAAGAAGACCCCAAAGGCAATCACAGCAACAACCAAAATAAATAAATGGGACCTGATCAAATTAAGAAGCTTCTGCACAGCCAAAGAAACTGTCACAAGAGCAAACAGACAACCTACAGAATGGGAGAAAATTTTTGCATGCTACAAATCCGTTAAAGGGCTGATAACTAAAATCTACTTAGAACTCAGGAAAATCAACAAGAAAAAAAATCAAACAACCCTGTCAAAAAGTGGGCAAAGGACATGAACAGAAACTTTTCAAAAGAAGACAGAATAATTGCCAAAAAAACATATGAAAAAATGATCAACATCTCTAATCATCAGGGAAATGCAAATCAAAACCACAATGAGATATCACTTATCTTCAGTGAGACTAGCCTTTATCAAAAAGTTGGTGTGGATGTGGAGAGATAGGAACACTCATACACTGCTGGTGGAACTGCAAACTAGAAGCTAATATTTCAAGTGTCAAAATGTGTCTATGTACATCTATGTGTGTGGCTGAGTATTTAAATGTGAGCATTTCATTATCTAATGACAAGTAGTTCTCAGCTGCAGAAGATACGGATTTGCTACAGATCCCCCATGAGTTTGTGCAGCAATTTCCACATTAGGGCTTGTTAAAGCCTCCACACAGCATTTTTATTCACTACAGGTTACTCTAGACTAAATGAGTCTTTTGTAGTCATACAGCACAAATAGAGTCCACTGGTAGTTCAGCCTGGCCCTACAGAGCCCTTTCTTATTCTGGTTTTCACACAAAAGTTCTGAATCTTCTGAGTCACCTAATAAATTATCAAAGACATGTTCCCGATAGCAGTCTATGATATATCCATAATATCTCTATACTTGCGGTTCCCAACATTTTTGGCACCAGGGACAAGTTTCATGGAAGACAATTTTTCCATGGACGGAGGGATTAGGGCTGGGGGATGGTTTTGGGATGATTCAAACGCATTACGTTTATTGTGCACTTTATTTCTATTATTATTACATTGCAATATATAATGAAATAATTATACAACTCACCATAATACAGAGTCAGTGGAAGCCCTGAGCTTGTTTTCCTGAAACTAGACAGTCCCATCTGGGGGTGATGGGAGACAGTGACTGATCTGACAGAAGGCAGAGCTCAGGAGGTAATGCAAGTGCTGGGGAGTGGCTGTAAATACAGATGAAGCTCACTTGCCCACTGCTCACATCCTGCTGTGCAGCCTGGTTCCTAACAGGCACAGAGGTCCTGGAGGTTGGGGACAATAGCTGTATACCACTGAGCACTGTGCATACTTCTTAGTGTTAGGAAATCTATGGTGCTACAACTGGTGATTTATCTTAGAGGTGTTATGAAGGATTTCCCCAGACCAGAAAACTATTAAAGAAGTTATTGACATGAAAAGCCTCTATATCTTTCTGGGATTTAATGTTCCATATTCTGGTACGCAAGTGCCTTCCGAGGGCATTGCAGTATATTTAACTCCTCCTCTTCACTACCTAATTAACCAGATGTCCTCAATTCGCTGAACCCACCTGCTGCTCTGCACAGTGTCATAGTGATCGGGATTCTCCCAGACTATATTGTTTTGGAGGTCAACAGAAATGACATAGCCTGGATATAAGAGCGAATAAGAACTACTACATTTCTCATGCAAAAATAGAATGCCTTAAATCTTCTTCATTGATGAAGATTGGGGACAATTCTTTTGACAGTTCAATAGTCTTATACCAAATATTAGAAATATATAAAGATAATATAGTGCCACAGCAGCTGAAATTGAAACAGCCTCACTGTTAAAATGATGACATGATTATAAGTCATTGTCATGCTCCATATTCCATCTCTTTTCTTTGTCCCCATAGGCCAATAGCTACAGATTCCACTGATGCAGGATCAGGAGAATATATAGTTATACTTATAGATATAAACACACACAGACACACATATAATTGTGTAAATGTTACCAAGTTTTAGTAGCATCATTTTTTTTTCTGATAAAATGACTCTTAGTGGGTTCCTAGATGGGGATTGGTCAACAAAAAGATCAAGCCATAAATGTAAACTTGGAGTTTTCAAGTCCACGTCCCATTCTCTGCAGAGGGGAGAGGGGCTGGAAATGGAATTAATAATGGATCATGTGTAGTTGGTGAAGACTTCATAAAAATTTCTGAACTATGGGGTTCAGAGAGCTTTCAGATTGTTGAACAAGTGGAGATGCCTGAAGGGCACTGAAGCTCCACCTCCCTTCCTACACACCTTGCCCTGTGCATCTCTTCCATCTGGCTATTCATCTGTATTAATATCATCTGTAATACACTTTATTATAAACTGGTAAATATAAGTGTTTCCTAGAGTTTTATGATTCATCCTAGCAAATTAATGGAACCCAAAGAGGGGGTCATGGAAACTCCTGATGTACAGCAGGTCAGCCAGAAGTATAGGTAACAACCTACTTCTTGTTATGGGAATCTGCTCTGCTTAAGACCAGTTCCTAACCAATATTTCCAGTTTCATTGGTGAATTAGTCTCTATTTTGATTCTGGCTAGTTTGATTTGTGTTTTTATCATTTCACATAAAGAGTCTCACTTTTACAAAGATCTTCCATAGAATATCAAAACTTCAGAAGCTAAGGGTGGTATTTAAGGAGGGTCGCCAGAAAAAAAGAAATGACTATGAAGAACACAGGAATAAACGGCTTTCAACAACAGGGTGAAGTCTAAATGCAAAGAGAGAAATCTCAGTAATAAGGGGGAAGAGCCCCAAGATGTCAAGCCAAAGAATCAATGAGAATGAAGTGAATTGGGATAACGGTCACTGTCTGTTTAAAGAACCAAAAGAGCTAGGAAGTGGACTTTTCTCTGGTTGAGCCTCAGTTGAGATCATACCTCCATTCAATACCTTGATTATAGCTTTGCAGAGGAACAAGCTAAACCACAGTCAGACTCCTGACCCACAGAAACTGTGAGATAATAAATGAGTGCTATTTTGGTCTGCTAAATTTGTGGTAATATTATTACACAACAATCGATAGCATACAGCTTTGGTATAGCATAGAGCATGATATCCTAAGGCTTAGGAGAGGTTGGAATGTTACAGAGAATTTATCATGTAAGATTTATTTACTCACCTAGCAGGAGCCAGGGGACGCATCTTTCATCTTAGCTGGAAAAAATACATTTGTGATGGGAGTCCCAGCATTCTTGAAGGACTCTATGGTGCATCCTCTATGTAGGTCCGAAATTACAAGAGACACTTCTACCATCTAACCGAGATATATAAACATAAAGGGGATAATGGAACTTTGGAGTAGTAAGGGCTAAATGAAGGAACTTAATTGCCAAAGGCAAGGCACGGTGGACATGATTGCATAATGAACAGCAGAACCAACATAGCAATCAGAATAGTCTGACTCACAGAGACATGTGGCATTGGCTGGCTGATCATGGTGTCTCTAGTTGTAAAATAATGGGCAGACTAATAAATTCTTACTTTATCTGTATAAGCAGAAAATTTCTATGTCCAGTGAATGAAGTTTGACTTGAATTCCCAGAACAGCTGGTCACAGTCCCTCAACAAATTCCCAGGCTTGAGCCAGCTTATCCACCCATAACCTATTGAATAAAATGTAAGGTTGGTCCCCTCGATGAAGGACCCTGCTCTACTGACACAAATTCTAATTTTAATCTTTCTCATAACCTTACTTAGAGGCACCTTTGGATATTTTCCAGGGCAAGTACGCATCAGGTTTTGAACATTACTGGACGACTCTGGCTCCCAATTGACGTGAATTCTTGGAAACCCACATCGCTGTGCTCCAACATTCAGAGTAGGGACTTATGGAGGTCAGGAAATCAAGTCTATTTCCAAGAAATCAAGACAGACTTTTAGCTCTACTCCATCTACAGCGGGCCCAATGAGTACTCAAACTTAAATTCTGCTTCCTTTTCCAGTTCTGAAATAATTATAAAAGACATATTCATCTGCTAGCAGAATTACCATGTATGTGTAGTAGTATCAACTGGTCGGCAGCAGTATTACCACAAATTTAGTTGCTTAAAATTATTTTGCAGTTCATTAGCTCACAGTGTCTATGGGTCCAGAGTCCAGGCATGGCTTAGCTGGGTTCTCTCTGGGACGCGAATCAAGACTTCACCCAGGGCTAGGAGCTCCTCAGAAGCTCTACTGGAGAACGATCTTTTCCAAGCTCACATTTTGGTTGGCAGCATTCAGTGCCTGCAGGTGTCCAGATGGAGGGCCTCTGTTCTTTGTTGGCTGGTAACTGGAGACTGCCCACATTTCCTTGCCACTTGGCTTTCTCTATAAGGCAGCATATAATGTGGCAACTTGATTCTTCAAAGGCAACAGAGGATTCAGAGGTGAGGTGAATAAAACATTATGATTTTGAAGCCCTGGCATTGAGATCTTGGACTTTCCCCTTCTGATTTCAAAAGGGTTGAAATTCTTGTCAACTAAGTCCAAAAATGGTCCTAACACATAGTTGAATGACAGGTAGGATTTACTGTGTAAGAGAAATAGAGAATATTCTAAGCAGTATGGAGTGGGTGGATGTTTGGTAAAACAATATGTGGGAATTAATAACACTTGTTTGTTCAGGAACAAATCAGTGTGAAGCACAGGTCCCTTACTACTAATTAGGCAAAAAGAAAATTGGTTATACATGTTGGTGATTAGGTCTGGAAGGCCCTATGTGGCAAGATAAGCAGTTTGTGAATTTTATCCCACAGATATTGTGATGCAGGTATCTTTGGGGGGAGGATAATATGAAATAATAAAATAATATGACCATTTATTGATAGTTGATAAATAATGGATACAGTAATAATTACTATTATGATATATATATATATATATTTTCAAATTTTAAGGCACCTATAGACATAATTGTTTTTGGTTATTTTCAATATATTAATATGTCTCCCGAAAATACAACTTCAATAAAAATAGATTAAAAGTATATGGTGTTCTATTTGTGACTAGGTTTGTAATTCTTATTATTGTTGACACTTTCTGTTGTTGAAATTGAGATAGTTGATTCCATTAATCTTAATATCTATCAAATATATAATGTAATGGAAAATAGCTCTTATCAATTCATTATGAAAAACATATCGAGAAGCTGTTCAACAGTCACAGATTAAGTAGATTGAGATGCATATTATTAATATTTGGCAGGACTTCAAACAATCACTTGACATGACTGTCAACTGATGTCAATATGGCTGCATTTAAAAATTAAAAACAGATTTCTTTGCATATAATAATGTTCTCTGATACTTAATATATAAAGAAAGTAGATCAAACATCCCTCTTCAAAGGTAAACATTTGTCAAATGTACATGTTTTAAGTTTTTGTCACTTCCTTCTGTATTTATCAACTACACGATCTTCTAGGTTTTCACTATAAAAGCACCTAGTAAAGGAATTAATACTTTTGGTCAGCACTGAGGTAGCAACATAGAAAAATGAAGTAAAAGGTGACATATGGGTCATAGCATGTCTAATATAAGCAATAAAGCTGAACTAAATCTTGGAAATATTTCTAATTCTGAAAATGTTTATGACACATGATGACTTACTCAGAAGCAGTTTAAAAGGATAAGTATTGAGAAAAATTGTTTCTCATTTAACAAAAATAGAAGAAAATTTTAGTTGAATTATCTAAGCCATGAAAATTAAGAAAATGAAAGGAGACAATAAAATATTTTATGAAATACTTAGTGTGTTTAAAAACTACACATTGACATTGTGATTTTCATTAGTCTTTGAGATTCAAGTTATAGCCATTTGTTCCAAGTAAGTTAATTGACCCCATTTGCATTAGGCTCTAGTTATTATGCCATCATGGTACTCACCTTTGTTTCTCTATATTGTAGCCCAGAAAATGTAATCATCATTAGTTTTGCATCATCAACAGCAGCACTAGCATTTATTGATCACATACAATGTACAAGAGAGTAGTTGATTTCCCTACTTATTAAAATTTGGGAATTTTCTAAAATGCATTTAGGCAGAGTATTATTCATCTATTCTATATTACAAGCTAGTTCAGAGGTAGAGGCATAAAATACTCATCTTTGTATCTGCAGGTTACACATGCAACTCAATAATGATTTGATAAATAAGTAGAGAATTTGAATGAATGGATTTTAAAAATTTTATTTTCAGAGTTAATAACCATAAAATGAGTATCAATTTCCATCTTTAATTCATAAAGAGAATTAAATGAACAAAATAGTTTTAGAATACAATTGTGCAATAGTGTTATTATATAATATTATACAGACATAAATAATTGATTTAGTTTTTAAATAGTGCTAGCATTTTAAAGGAAAATATGCTGTTTTACAATGAATGGGGTGTGTGTGTGTGTTTATGTTGGGCAATGAGAATAAGAGGGATGTTAAAGTTATGGTTGTTAATCAGCAAACAACTGCTAGATTAGCTTTCCATTCTGAGAAATTTAACTGAGTAAAGCAACAATTAGCCCAAATACATTTAGACAGAGTATTATTCATGTAACAGCAAGACTCATGAACTTCATGTTTGTATCAGTTCGGCTTTCCCCCAAGTCCCATGAAGGCAATGCCTGTATGAGGGCTATGTACACAGAGATCTATGTCACAGCTGAGGAACCCTGAACTTAGGAAATACCAATTGTGTAAAGGTGTTCCTATTATTCCTGCTCAAAACTTGTTCCAGTGGGACCCACTGTCTTTACAATACTATTCAGGAAACAAAGTTTCCTGGAGAGACTGTGTTTAATTACCAAGGCTATTGGCTATGAAAATATTGTTGAGTTTGAAAAGAAAATATGGTATAAAAAGGTATAAGACATGTAGAAACATGAGGGGGAGTCGCCTCACAACAATAGCAAGTATAGGCTCAAACCAGCAGGACTAGTACTGTTTAGTTACCCTTCATTAATGGATGCTTTGCTTGATCTAAGAGAGTAGAAAACGACCATGATTGCAGTTCTTGGCTACATTCCAACATGTTTACACAAAACCTGAAGGCTGTTTTCTATATTTGACCCTTTCGAGAGAGAGAGAGAGAGAGAGAGAGGAAAAAAAAAGACCTTTGGCAAAGAATTAATGCTATATCCTGGCATAGAATATACATTTTTTAACTAATAAGTTTTATTTATAGAGCAGTTACAGGTTCACAGAAAAAGTATGTGGAAAGTAAACAGAGTTTCCATGTATCCCTATCTCCACATGCACAGCCTTCCTCACCATCAACGTCCCCTGTCCCCGGGCACAGTAGTATATTCGTTACAATTAATGAAACTACACGGACACATTATTATTAACCATAGTTTACAATAAAGTTCCCTCTTAGTGTTGTATAATCTATGTGTTTTGACATATGTATAATGACATATGTATAATGACATATGTATAATGAAATATATCTACCACTATTGTACTGTACAGAGAGTAGTTTCACTGCCACAAAAATACTATGTATTCCAGCATTTCATCTCTCCCTCTCCCAACCTCTAGCAACCGTTGATCTTTTTACTGTCTCTATCATTTTTTCTTTTCCAGAATGTCATATAGTTGGCATCATGCAGTATGGAGCTTGTTCAGATTGGCATCTTTCACTTTTTAATATGCATTTGAAGTTCCTCCATTTCTTTTCATGGCTTGATAGCTCATTTCCTTTTAGCACTAAATAATATTCCACTGTCCGGATGTTACATAGTTTATTTATTCATTCACCTACTAAAGGAAATTTTGGTTGCTTCCGAGTTTTGGCAATAATGAATAGATCTGATATAAACATCCATGTGGAGGGTTTTGTGCGAACATAAGTTTTACTGAGGAGTGTGTTACTGGAACATATGATAAATGTATATTTAGTTTTGCAAGAGACTGGCAAACTCTTCTCCTAAGTGGATGTGCCATTTTGCGTTCCCACCAGCAATGAATGAGAGTTCCTGTTTCTCCACATTTTCACCGGCATTTGGTGAAGTCGTTCTGGATTTCCATCATTTTAATAGGTGTGCAAGGATAGCT
Source organism: Propithecus coquereli (assembly GCF_000956105.1). Lineage (NCBI taxonomy): Eukaryota > Metazoa > Chordata > Mammalia > Primates > Indriidae > Propithecus > Propithecus coquereli. The sequence continues at coordinate 5,668,198 of NW_012149729.1, forward strand.
CAGAGTTGTTTCAATTTGCATTACCTTCATGATTTTCAACCAGAAAATGAGCATTTTCTATGTTAAACTTTTAAATAAGATTGCGTTTGAATAACACAATTTTGCTGCTAAAGACAAATTACTTTAAAAAATTATTATAGTGAATGGAGCATCTATTCAGTTGCTCACTAAAACTGAATCTCATTGGGAAAATAAAAAGAATGGTATGCCTTAATTTTTTTTCAGGATATCAATACTTTTATGTTGTTCAGGTGAGCAAAATTCTGTTTTTGTAGAATAAAAAAAAAAGAAAGAAAAGAGAAAATTCAAGAAAAGGATTCCAATTTGAACTTGCTCAAATTTACAAGACTCTATAATAGAAACCAAAAGAACAACAAAAAAAGAGCTCAATGTAGTATGGAATGACTTTACTGTTTAACAGAAGTGAACCAAATCCTGTATATTGTTTGCCATTGTGTGGTGCTTTTATTATGAAATGCTTCTGAAGGATTTTCAATATTTTATCTTTCACACCTTCACCAGCTTAATGTGACAAGAACATAAAATAAAATTGGGAAGTATACACGTCATTCCCAAACCTAGAGGTATTTTTTCTACTCAAGGTTAAAAGTAGGGAAAGTAGAGAAAATAAAATAATAACATGTCCTAGGCAGGCACTGATGTATCATTTGTTAGCACAGGAACTACTATCTGCTATTATTTCTAAGTTGCTTTTGTAAACACAAACAAGTATTCTTTGCATATACACAGAGAAACAACCCAAACTTTGAGATATTCCAGAAATGACGCCAAGAAAAAAAGAGAGAGGGAAGGTTTGTAGAAAAAAAGTTTTTGCCTCTGGGGATAAAAAGGTACACTGTTGTTGGAAAAGAATTGATCAGAAACTTCAATGCACAACAAAGGTTAATGTAGTAATTTATAAGACAAGTAAATATTGAGAATTTTTTTTTTATTTCAGCATATTATGGGGGTACAGATGTTTAGGTTACGTATGTTACCCTTGCCCCTCCCTCCCCCCCAGGTCCGAGTTTCAAGCGTGTCCATCCCTCGGATGGTGCCCATTGCACTCTTTGTGTATGCATATACCCGTCCCCTCCTTCCCCCTCCCCCCTGCCCCCTGCCCGACATCCAATAGATGTTATTCTTATATGTACACTTACGTGTTGCTCAGTTAATACCAATTTGATGGTGAGTACAATTTTTAATTGCTTTAAAACGTGAAGTTTCTAGTGAGAGAAATTTGAGCAATTTAGTAGCTTAGGGAAAAATAGTATCTTATTTTTCATCAGAAGTAACAACTGAAATGATTGTCAGAAGACACACGACAAAGCTACTCTCCAGGTATATACTGAATGACAAGAGAACAAGTTCAGTCCCAAAGGAAATTAGTGGGCAAAATTTATTGGAAGAAGTAATTATCTAAAGTAAGGAATCCTTTTAAGCTCTTTGAACCCTGAAATTGGGAATACCTCTGTTAAAGATCTGATAAGGGCAAGAAAAAATAAAGCACTATGCATTCTGTTCTTTTAGAGGAAAAAGTAGTGTCTCCTAAACCTAAACCTGAAATAATTTCATTTTCTTTATCAGTACAGTCTTAAATACAACCTAGAAAACATGGCAGTATTTGTTCCAGAACATAAAATAAGTCAAAATTCTAAACAAACTTTCATTTCTTCTATGACAATAGTCAAAATACCAAATAGATTTAATGACAAGTGAAGCTATAAATGTCTAAATTAATGATTTCAAAAATCTACATTACAAACTAAGAAAATGAGTTTTATCATGAAAAACGTGATGCTATATTTTCATCTAGAATTAAATATGTTTTGTAATTCTGAAAAAGCATAAAAAAGTAATATCAAACTTAAAAATACTATCACATGTAAGCAGTACAAGGTCTTGAGCAAGTTGGAGATTCTATGGTTAAAGGGTAAGACTTGGGGATTTATTTTCCATGCTTAATTTAGTGCTACCTTCATGACACTATGGCAAGCAATGTTAAAATTAAATTCGTAATGAATTTAATGAATTTAATTTAATGAATCAAATTTAATGAATCAAATTTCCTTTGATGAATTTTGTTGAAACTAATTCCTAGATGGTGAATGTTCAACTATCTGACAAATATATTTGCTCAAAAGTAAATTAGAGTATTGTTCTATAATATTTTATTTACATATGAGTTTTACAATAAAATAATTAATTTATAAAATGGCAATTCATTGTTTTACATCATTTTGGATATAAGTTGAATATCAAAACCATCTAATTAACCCTCTTGTCAGATATGTGGGTGGTATTGGCATGGAATGCTTTCTCCAAAATTGGTTGAAACTATTCCATGGCTTCACTTAACTTCAGACAGCCCCCTCCCTACATAGCTCTGGGTTGTAGTAATACCACCTCTTTCTATAATCCCTCTAGTTCAAGAGAGAGTGGCATTTCACTTATGCTATTCTGTAGGTCATCTATTCCTGCATTATTCCCTTCTCTTTAATCTAGCAATAAAGTGACCACATTTTTTACTGTAGATCACTCCATGATAGCAAGTAGGTTGATTTCTTCTATAGGCCAGTTCCAACCAACTAGTCATGACTATCTTGACTAGAGTATGGGTGAGGAATGAGAGGTAGCACATTAATTTATGCTGGATGGGTATTGCAATTAATGATCAATAGCCACCATTAAGACAGGAGGGAGAGTTGGTGGCTCATATGTCAGTTTATTTGCCAGTCCTAGATTATTGTGTTTAACTTTGTAACATTGTACTTAAGCAAGACAGTCTATCTTTATATGAAACGTTTAGAATCTGTGAAATATTATGTTCATTGGAGTAGAAAGCCATATATAACTAATTTTAATTACTAATGTGTCATAATCTTCATACAAAGATTTCAGTTTTTAAACTAAATAGTCTAAAATTTACTCTATTATGCTATATTTCAAACAGAAGAATCCTATGCAGAGAACAAGCCTTTCATTCAAATGTACATAAGCAAAGCTTTGCCTTGATAAGAGATACTATAGACTTATTACCTTGCAGTGCTCTGTAGCACAAAAAGAACTTGATTAATACATCCACAAATGACATTGAAAGAGACTATATTATTTATATGTGTATATACATGAATGAATAAAATACCTTTAATTTGAAAATATATGTATCTATATTTAGAGTAAAGGCTATTTATCTTCTTAGAAGATAGAGTCAAGAAAATTTATTACGTTCTCACAATGATAAAAAATAGAATTTCACCTAAATGACCTCCCTTGATTACCTTTGAATGAAGGATGAGTTTATATTTTAATAGCTTAATGCATATATTCTTTATTAGCTTGGATATCACATTGTGAAGTCTATTATACTCTAACAAATACATGATATACAAAGAACCTCTATAATATATATACATTTGTTTCATTGAAGGATTAAAATTATTTTTTCATAGTTATTTAAAAAAGTAAAGGAGGAATTATAATAGAGAATTAAATATTTAAGTATAAATTGAAAATAGCACTTAAAATAATTAGCAACAAGAATTGTTTCCAGTAAGTGAGTATTAAACAGTAACTTTATAAAAATTATTTTATACATTACAAGGCTTTTTTACGGCAAAGACTAGATTAAATGGAAACTCAAAGTTCCAACACAATTGTTCCATTTGTTATAACAGGTAAGTTTTGAATAGTGTTCTATGGTTTCAGAGTTTGCCACATAACGTTTCATTTTTTTGACCATGAAATTCAATACATCTGAATAAGAACTTTCAGTATTCACACAAACTAGTGAAAATTTCTTTTTGAATGTGCTACAAGTTATGAAAGAATTTTGTGACATTTCTATTTAAATGTCTCTCTCTCCCTCCTCCCTCCCTCTTTCTCTCTCTCTCTCTCTCTCTCTATCTCCATACCAGCTTTAGAGTCAAAAATGAATGAAATATTCTCAGAGAGGAGCTAGCAGAACTGAGGGCCAATATCACAACTAGAATTCAAGTCATAAATCTATATCCACCATGTTTATAATATCTAGATGTAACACATCAAAAAACAATACTGCTTCAGAGTTTTCCACTCTCTAGATATGATACATTTTCATATTTTTCTAATGTTACATAGAATTCAACACTGACAATCTTCACTATTTCTTGTGTGTGTGTGTGTGTATGTGTGTGTGTATAGTAATGCACTCACACAAAGACAATTAGATTATATCAGTTAAACACTGGTCAACTTACTCCAGCCCCTGATTTTATGGTGTTGGAGGAAATATGATAGCCTGGGCAAGAAAATCCCAGGTGACTATTAACCAGAAACTTTAGTAGCTTTGGCCATTTTGTCAGTCACTCATTAAATAATTTATTCATTCATTTTTATTTAATTAATTTACATATTTTATTCTTTTGATTACTCTATTTCTTTTAATTATTATTATTTCAGCATATTACGGGGGTACAAATGTTTAGGTTGCATATATTGACTTTGCACCACCCAAGTCAGAGCTTCAAGCGTGTCCACTCACCAGATGGTGTGCACTGCACCCATTATGTATGAATATACCCATCCCCTCCTTTCCCCCCGCCACTTGCCAGACACCTGATGAATGTTATTACTATATGTGCACTTAAGCGCTGGTCAGGTAAGCCAGTTAATACCAATTTGATGATGAGTACATGTGGTGCTTGTTTTTCCATTCTTGTGATACTTCACTTAGTAGAATGGGCTCCAGCTCTATCCAGGACAATTCAAGAGATGCTAGATCACCATTGTTTTTTTGTGGCTGAGTAGAACTCCATGGAATACATAGATCACATTTTATAAATCCACTTGTATTGATGGGCACTTAGGTTGTTTCCATATCTTTGCAATTGTGAATTGTGCTGCTACTCTATTTCTTTGACATACTTTTCAGAAATTTCATGAGCAACCAACCTCTGTAAGAGACAGTATACAGGAGAACATAATGGTTCAAAAGATTAAATATATACCCTTAAGGAGAAGTACTTATTATACTTTAAAAGAAGTGTTGACCGATCACATAGATACATTTTAACAAGTAAGCAGCATAAGATTTTCTTTCAGAAAAAGAAACATCGTTCTGGTCCTTGCAATACTTCATAGAAATGGTGATTAATGAAATGGACTTTGAAGAATGGGTAGAATTTAATCAGATAGACTTTAGAATGATAATTGGTAATACTTATACAGAGGAAATGACAGGAGCAAGATTCCACAGTGGTATAGTGGGGTTTATTTAGGAGATCAAAATAATTCATTTTCAAAGTCATTCAATGTTCTTAGTGGCTTTCAAGAGCCATTGCACACATATCTTCCCAACTCCTTGTTTAGGGACATTATCTTGGTAGCTTGAAATTAGAAAAGATGGGGGCGTTTATATCACAAAAATCATCAAACATTACAAATCAATCCTTCCCTCTCCACCCACCCAAACCAACAGCTGTTTTACTAGTGAATACTGAATCAGACTGCTTCATTCAAATCCTGACTTCAATTACCACCTAACAGCAGTGCGATCTTGGATGTTTCTTACTCCTATGATCTTATTCTCATCTTTTACACAATGAGGCTAATAGTAAAAAAGAAAAGGCGTCTCTTAGTTTTGTTATGATTATTGAATGAAATAATACAGAGCACTTAGACCACTGCCTGTTACTTGGTAGATGTGTAATAAATGTAGGCTGAAATAACATTTAATAACAATTAATATCAATGTTTACTTAAGAATAATTAATTCATAATTAATACTAATTGTTTTGGTTGAAGATTTTCAAAAATGAAATTCTATACTGTAAGATAAGGCAGTTGGAGGGCAACGTGCTTTAGGAAGGATAAGTTTGCCCATGGGTGGAAGTTTCACTATAGCCTGTAGAGACCCAGGGTGGTGATGTTTAGCAATCCATGCATAGATAGCCAAAGACTTTTCTAAAGGGCATTTTGAGCATGACCCAAGGACTCCTGTGCTATTGCACAAGTTCCAACATTCAACTCCAAAGAGCCATAATGGTGTATTTGGGGGAAAATGTATTTTAATGAACAGAGATTAAGTCATGATCACAAGTAGTAAAGACCCGAAAATCAGAAGACATGATCTCTGAAAAGTTGTATAGCTCTGACTAGTCTTATCAATTCCATTATAAGCTAAGTTTTTTTTCTAAAACAGAACTTAAATAGTGCAATAATATTTCCAAGCATCATTAAATACTAAAATCCCAACAAATTAGATTTGCTTAAGAGTCTGAATAATTAATTCAGTATCATAACTATGTTCAGGTACTTACTAAAATTTCCAGATGACTTAAATTTGAATGCAAAACAGTTTCTGATCTAAGTGATGTTCAATGTATTTATGAGATGTAGATATACTCACATAAATTTAAAATTAGACACAACTTCTTACGCCCTGAAAAAGAGTTCTAAAGATTCAAAATGATTGTTTGTTTGAGTAGTAGAGAACCTTCTTAGAATAAATGAAATTTATAAAAAAAAAATAGTAGGTAAAGAGTAAAAACAAAGTAAAGATAATGCATTATATGTTATGTTCCTATATCATGAAAAGCCTGAGTTTTAATGGGGAAAACTTTTATCAAAATATAGAAGAAATACAAGAATGGAAGGCTATGTAAGCAGGGCTAAAAAATATTAGGAAATCATATTTACTTTAAATTTTTAGATTGTCTTTCCACAATGATAAAGTGAAATTTTTATAAGGAAAATGTTAACTTTAAATGATTGTTGTAATTGTTTTTCTCAGCAGTAAGATAGGGACATTTGCTTATTATTATTACCATTACATTATTCACATGGCAAGGAAGAGATACTGTTTTAGGAATATATGATTCTTATTGAGTTATGAGATACCATTTTGGTTTTACTCTCTCTGAGCATGTCTGAAAGTCAAAACAACTAGACTTTATATGTATGTTATCATTATAGGCAGGCAATATTTTATGGAGTTTTTTTGTTTTATCCCCAACATGTGTATCTTATTACTTTATTATGTTTTATCCTTGAGAAGATTCTTATTAAAGAACTTAGAATCTTCACAGGTCAACAGATGTAAATCACATTAATGAGAAAAACAAACACTAAGACAGATTGTCTTATGATTTTTCAGCAAAGCCAATAAGGTAGAAGCAGGGTCATCTTCACAGGAAAAAAAAAAAGATGAAATTGGGCACGTTCAATAGCCCTGTTCCTTTTGTTTTAGACTACAAAATTAAATAACTTATAATGCAAACAGTTTATATAAACTCCATTTAGTTTAGCAAAATTGGTACAGTTGCTTAAAAGAGCAGATGGTGACTTTGTGATTGTGGACAGTACTCTCCAAAACCTAATTGAGAATGCTTTGGGGGAAAAAAGGCAGGTGTAATAAATGGTCACTCAGATTTTCATTTCACCCTAGATAGACATCATGCACATCTGTTCTTTGATATCAAGCAAAAACATGATTCCTTCAGTTTTTCTTTTTTGATCCTGCATGCTTATCGACTCCTTTAGAGATAGAAGTGGGATATCATGAGAGACGTGTGTTTGAATTTGATGGTCTCTTAATTAACTGTTACTTCAACCAAAGAGAAGTGCCTAACATAACTAGAATAATAATATTATTTCAGATGGAATCTCCACCCTCAGAAATTTTAGGAAGTATAAGAACCAAGAATATACTATCATATGGGGTTCTGACAAATAGAAGAAAAATCTGTAATTTGCATCATAAATTGCTTAAATGATTCACAAAAAGCCTCTACTATGCATATTCAGATTTTTATCAACTAAGTTTGATCATTGTATTTACAGGAAACATTCCATGATTTTGTGTTGGAAAGGGTCAATCAAAAAATTTTACAGCTGAATAAACCAAACCTCAATAAAGCTGATATTCTCATAAGGTCATGCAGCTTATGAGAGAAAAATCTAGTACTTAAAACTTTGTCTTAGTACCAGAGATATTTTATATGTAATCAATGTAATTTCTGACTCTATCCAGCTGAAAACAGTAAGGGGATTTATTATACCATATAACAAAATCTCCAAAGTGGGAGGGAGGTGATCCATGGTTGGTTAAATTAGCAGATATTCAGTGTCATTAAAGATGGAGATACTTTCCACGTTTATATTACTCCATCTTAGATGTGAAAGCTTGACCCTGAGCTGGTTTCTTATTTGGTCACAAGACATTTGAGCTATAGGTAGCCCCTAAGAAAACATGATTTCTTGTTTCTATCCAGTGTAATGTAGAGAAAATTCTCCCTCAACTACCGAAGTCACAGACTTTAATTCAGTTTGGCCAAATTAACTCTATCCTTAGACAAATAAAAGTCAGCTAAAAGCCAAGTAGAATAATGATAATAAAGTGATGGTGATAATGAAGTTGGTAAAACTGATGTTTCATGGGTGCGCATTATTTTTCAGATTCACACACATGTATCATGTATATATACAACATATATGATATATATATTTACTATATATGAATGCATATGTATTCATGTGGAATAGAAACTGCATAGGCAACAAATAGTACCAATTATATTCTCTTAAATCTGAATATTCTACAAAGCCTAATGTGTATAGGATAAAAAATAAAATAAAAACTAATGGACAAAAGTCTCCTTTTGTTATCCATGTATGTTGTACTATGAATTAATAAAATGTAGAATATTAGTTTTGATGGTGACCTTACAATTCATTTAGTCATAATGCTTTGCTCATTCTTCCTTTTAAATATATACCATACATAGGACTTAAGTCAAGATGATTCATAAACCTAAATGTAAAACGTAAAATTATAATACAACTAGAATACAATATAGAAGAAAACTTAGATGGCCTTGAGTTCGGTGATGACTTTTTAGATACAACATAAAGAATAATCCGTGTAAAAAAGAATTGATAAGCTGGACTTAATTAAATTTTCTACTCTGTGAAAGACATTTTCAAGAGAGTGGAAAAACAAGCTACAGACTGGGAAAATATGTTTGCAAGAAGATTTTCACATGAACTTTGCTTCATTTTTTTTATTTTCAGAATATCATGGGGGTACAAACATTTTGGTTACATATAAAAACAGAGCCATTGACCAGTGTAACAGAACTGAGAACCCAGATATAAAACCATCCTCATATAGCCACCTAATCTTTGACAAAGCAGACAAAAGCATATACTGGGGAAAAGAATCCTTATTCAATAAATGGTGCTGGGAAAACTGGACAGCCTCATGTAGAAGACTGAACCAGGATCCACACTTTTCACCTCTCACAAAAATCAGCTCACGCTGGGTTACAGATTTAAACTTAAGGAGTGAAACTATTAGAATTCTAGAGGAAGATGTTGGAAATACTCTTCTAGACATTGGCCTAGGCAAAGAATTTATGAAGAAGACCCCAAAGACAATCACAGCAACAACAAAAATAAATAAATGGGATCTGATTAAATTAAAAAGCGTCTGCACAGCCAAAGAAACTGTCACAAGAGCAAACAGACAACCTAAAGAATGGGAGAAAATTTTCACATGCTACAAATCCGACAGAGGGCTGATAACTAGAATCTATTTAGAACTCAGGAAAATCAACAAGAAAAAATCAAACAACCCTATCAAAAAGTGAGCAAAAGACATGAACAGATGCTTTTCAAAAGAAGATATAATAATGGCCCAAAAAAATATGAAAAAATGCTCAACATCTCTAATCATCAGGGAAATGCAAATCAAAACCACAATTAGATATCACTTATCTCCAGCGAGAATGGCCTTTATCAAAAAGTCCCCAAACAATAAATGTTGGCGCGGATGCGGAGAGATAGGAACACTCATAAATTGCTGGTGGGATTGCAAACTAGTGCAACCTCTGTGGAAAGCAATATGGAGATACCTTAAAGAGATACAAGTAGAACTACCCTTTGAGCCAACAATCCCATTACTGGGCATCTACCCAAAAGAACAAAAGTCGCTCCATAAAAAGGACACCCGCACTCGAATGTTCACAGCAGCACAGTTCAAACTGCAAAGATGTGGAAACAACCCAAGTGTCCATCAGTACATGAGTGGATTAATAAACTGTGGTATATGTATACCATGGAGTACTATTCAGTTTTAAGAAACAATGGTGATATAGCACCTCTTGTATTCTCCTGGATAGAGCTGGAACCCATTCTACTAAGTGAAGTATCCCAAGAATGGAAGAACAAGCATCACATGTACTCACCATCAAATTGCT
>NW_012149729.1:5678485-5693248 GCF_000956105.1 Propithecus coquereli
TATTAACTAATCAACACATAAATGCACATATCAGAACAACATCTATTGGATGCTGGGGAAGGGGGAGGGGGGAGGGGGAGGAGGGGACGGGTATATGCACAAACAATGAGTGCGATGCGCACCACCTGGGGGATGGACACGCTTGAAGCTTGGACTTGGGGGGGGAGGGGGGCAAGGCAATATACGTAACCTAAACATCCGTACCCCCGTAATATGCTGAAATAATAAAAAAAAAATCATAGACCTCGTTAAAAGTATACAAAGAATTCTTAAAACTCAAAAATAAGAAAACAACCCAACTTAAAAATGGGGCAAAAAGGTGAACAGATATCTCACAAAGAAAATATACAGATGGAAAATAAATATATGAAAAGATGTTCCACATCTTATATCATTAAGTAAATGTAAATTAAAACAATGAGATACCACTATATTGCAACAACAACAAAAATAAATAAATGGGACTTGAATAATTTAAAAGTTTCTGCACAGTTAAGGAAATAATCAACAGAGCAAATAGACAACATATAGAATGGGAGAAAATATCCACAAGCTATACATCTGATAAAGGGCTAATAACCAGAATCTATAAAGAACTTGAGAAAATCAGCAAGGAAAAAAACAAATCATCCCTTTAAAAAATCAGCAAAAGACATGAAGAGAAACTTTTCAAAAGAGGATAGACAAATTGCCAACAAACATAAGAAAAATGTTCAAAGTCAATAAACATCAGGGAAATATGAATTAAAACCACAGTGAGGTATCACCTTACCCTAGTTAGAATGGAATTTATTAAAAAGTCCAAAAACAATAGATGCTGGCATGGATTCAGAGAAAAATGAATGCTTATATACTGTTGGTGGGACTGAAAATTAGTACAACTTTTATGGAAAGCAGTATGGAGATGCCTCGAAGAACTAAATGTAGACCTATCATTTGATCCAGCAATCCCACTACTAAGTATTTACCCAAAGGAAAAGAAAACATTTTATCAAAAAGACACTTGCACTTGAATGTTTATTGCGGCACAATGTACAATTGCAAAGATGTGGAAACAACCCAAGTGCCCATCAATTCATGAGCGGATTAACAAAATGTGGTATACCTATACTGTGGAATACTACTCAGCCAGGAATCAGGATTAACTAAGGCCTTTTGCAACAATTTGGTTAGAATTGGAGACTGTTATCCTATGTGAAGTATCTAAAGAATGGAAAAAAAACAACAGCACATGTACACACTATTTAATTGGAACTAACCAATGAGCAGACATTTGTATAGAGGGAAGTAAAACTCAGTGAACATCAAACGGGGGGAGGGGGGAGGAGGAAGTTGGCAAAAACCTACCTAACGGGTACAGTGAACACTATGTAGGTGACGAGCACACCTTTAATCCTGACTCCAGCACAACAAAAATCATCCATGTAACCAAAACATTTGTATGCCCATAATATTTTGAAATAATAATAATGATAAATTAAATTCTTTTAAAAATATTAATACATCACACTCTTGAAAATCGGATATGTTAAAAACTTTCTATCAAGTAAACAAATCTATTTTTCCAAAATACTTGTCAGGAAGATATAGCTGCAATTTAGACAAACACCAGCAATGGTAGTTCCTCACACCCCTTTTTCTTTCATCAAAATATAATATTTCAGTGTAATTCACTGCTGTTTCTAAAAGATATAAAAAAAGATGAAGGTGCATCCTATTCTTGCCTTTATACATTATTTATAGTATTTTTGCTTTAGGTTTGATACTGATTCCTACAAGCAATTTTTAAACTCTTAATTGAGGTATAATTGTGAAATTTAACTAATATAATGCAGTTACATAATCACTATCCAGATCAAGAACAGATAAAAGGAACAACATTAATAACCATCCAGCAACCAGTAATTACATTGGGTTTATTTGTCGTGTTTCAATACTTTTAAAACTCATTGTAGTCTAATTCCTCTCTCTCCAATCCTCATCTTGCTCTCTCTTTTAAGGGTGAGGGCATGGAATCCAAGTAGTGCCAGTGTCATTAGGGGTAATTCAATCCCCAAATGCATTTTTATCTTTAAGTGTTTTAGGTTAAAACTCAGGAAGAACATTATACAGGCATGATTTTGGAGTCTAAAAAATTGTATTATTCAGATGAAGATTATTCAGTTTATCAAATCTTTTATTCCTTATTTGGAAACTAAAGTATCCAGAATGTTACGATGAGTAACATTTCCAGTATTCTCTCTATGTGAAAGATTCATTCTTTATGTCAAATTATTTAAGATGCAGAGATTAGATTTACAGCCTTACCTCACACTAAGCTTATATTTGTAAGATGACTATAAATCAACACTGTGAAGTATTAATTAGTGCCTTTCCTATGGCCCCCTCAGAAAACAGAATGGGTCATTAATTCAGTTGCCAATGGATAGTTAATATTTAGTTATGATTTACTTTAAGGTCTAAATAAGATTTTATTTTATTTGTTTTACAACCATTGTTCTTACAGAATTGAAAGAAACTTTAGGATAAAAAATTAGATTTATTTTATTTGTTTTGAAGTTAAAGTATATAGGAACTACAGTCAATAACATTTCCATACTTGTAGTGTGCATTGTATAGTGTTTTTTGTTTCTTTTTTTCATGTGCAAGATTCTCTTGGAAGAATGCCAACAAAGTAAATTTGATTTTCAAATAATTCAAATAATAAGTCAATTCATTGAGGAAAAATGCAAACACATTTTTTATTTTTTCAATACTAAATTGAATAATAACACATTTAAAAATTCATCATATTGTATGTATACAGACAGTTTGGATTTTCTGATAAAAGTTGTTATTCTGTAGCCCTATGAAGAATTTTACGGTAAACCTCTTTGATAATCTTTCATTGGTATAAACACATGGATTTGAATTAATCAGAATTTTTAAGAATCTCTAAGAATATTATCAATAAATGTTATTTAACCACATTAGAAAAACTAATATTAGCAAATAAACATTACATGAAAAGGTAAAAAATGTTAAACTACTTTTTCTTCAGTGATCTTTCCAAGTATGTTTGCTTAAAATTTATTAGCTATAGATTGTCATATAATGTGTTGTAGTGAAATTCTATAAATACTAATATGTACTTCCTATATTCAGATTTTGTCTTAAGAGCTTTGCATATGTTATCTCTTTTTATCCTTTAAATAGGTGGAATCATTGCTGCAGCTGGAAATAAAAGATGTTGTATGTGTTTGTGTGTGCATTGATGTATGGATGAATGTACATGTATACACATATCCAGGTCTCCATGCAATCATGCACCACATAATGATGTTTCAGTCAACAATGGACCACATATATGACAATGTCCTGTAAGATTATAATACTGTAAGAAACTCATATGTTTATTAAAAAGTAAACAGAAATTAGAGGATATTCTCAGCACAATAATTGTTTCTATGAAAATATCAATAAAATTAATAATCTCATAGCAATTGTATTTGAGAAATAGAGAATATACAAATCTCCACTGCCAGGAAAAATGGAGTTATCTTATAGATTTAACAGACATTATAAATATAAGAGAATTTTTAAAAGTATAAAATAATATTATGAACAACTCTACATGAATATAATGAACATGTTAACAATAAAAACAAGACCCTGTAAAATATTTTAAAGAGGTTTATTCTGAGCTAATATGAGTGACCATGGCCTGGGCCCTTGATTAAGTGGTCCGGAGGTGGTCAGGTTACAGTTAGATTTTATGCGTTTTAGGGGGCAGGAGTTATCGGCAAAGTCCTAAATCATTACATGGAGGTTATACATTCATTTGGCCCACAAAGGTAGGACATCTTGAAGTGAGGGCTTACAGGTTATAAGTGGATTCAGAGATTCTTTGATTTGTAATTAGTTAAAGAAGTAAAGCTTTGTCTAAAGGTTTAGAATCAATAGAAAGGAATGTTTTAAGATAAGGAAGTGTGATAATCATAGGACAAGCCACAGTATATGGACTCAGAGTGATCTGTTAATCAAATTGATGGCCTGCAGGTTTGACTTAACCTTTACTTTGTATGGTCTTAGGTGATTTTTATAATTTACTTATTCCCACAAAGATTCTATTTTGTTAGCCTTATGATCTCTATTTTAACATTAATTTTGGTCAGTGTTGTGTCTAAATTCCAAAAGGACGGGAGTATAAAGAGACATGTGTGGCCTCCCTTTCCTTCTTGGTCAGTAACTCAGTTTTAAGGTTTTTCTGAGGTCTCTTTGGCCAAGAGGGTGCTCATTCGGTAGGCAGAGGGGCTTAATACTTTACTTCTAGTTTACAAACAAAATGATCAGTGTCTCAAAAACACAATATATTAAAATAGACATAAGAAGAAATAGAAGATATGAAAAGTCTCATAATTTTTAAAGCAAATGTATTTGTACTTAAAAATGTCCACAAAGATAAATATAGACAACCATATATCAAATGGGATTTAAGTAAAATATTTAAAGAATTTATAACAGTATACGCAAACTTTTTCAAATAATGCTGGTAGTGAGAACATCCAAATTATTTCATGATGTCAGTATATCTCAGTTATCAAACCTTGGGAAGAATGTTACAAGACAAGAAAATTACAAACTAACATCCCTCATAAATGTAGGAGGAAATCTTCAAAAAGTAATTAGAAAATTAAATCCATCAACATATAAGAGAATGATGCAAGATGATTAAGGTTGTTTTGGCATTTTAAAATTATTCAAGTTCATGTACCACATTAAGAAACTCAAAGAGAATAAATATATCATTACTTTTATATATGTAGAAATAGCATTTGACAAAGTCTAACAGTCATTGGAAACAAAACAAAACATAACTCTCAACCAACAAGGAATAGAAATCCCCCAGAATTTCAAAGAAAGTTTGCTAAAAGCCTAGACTTAATGCAATGCTTAATGATAAAATATTAAATACTTTTATACTAAGTTGAAAAGAAGTAAGATCAGAAACAAAAAAATGTCTTCGCTTGGTATTTCTACTCAACATTGAACCAGAGGTAATATCCAGAGAATTAGGGCAACAAATACAAGAAAAAGTCATAGTAATTAAAAAGGAGAAAAGTATATGCAAATAGCTTTTATTCATATGCACAATTATTGTAAACAAGGACAAACCTTAAGTAATTTACAAAAAAAGTAGTATTATGTATTATGAAATGAATTTTGTATAGTAGCAAAATAGTTAACAAAAAAAGTTTTTTTATAATTGAAAAATGAAAACTATCAATTTTCAATCATTAAATACATAAGAATGAATGTAATAAAATCTGTGTGAGATCTTTACATTTAAAACTACCAACCACTTCTGAAAGAAATCGAAGAATATCTAAATAAATGAAAAAACAAAGTAATGGATTTGGAGATCTATTATCAGTTGTGATTTTGACATAGTTCTGCAAGACATGCAGGCACAATCCCAAGTGGGCAACAGCATCTCATTTGCAGGATATCTTTAAAGGACAATTATGAAGGGAAATCTTCCCTGTGGGCAGAATGCTGAGAACTGCAAACGAAGTGCAGCAATGGGTTCATGTTCATGGAATTCACTGGTCTTACTGTGCTCCCCATCATTCTATAATAGCTGTCTTGAGAGGATGGTGGAACAGCCTTTTGCAGACTAAATTACATTGCCACCTAGATGGCTACAACTTGCAGGGTGAGGAAACGTCCCCCAGGAGTTTGTGTATGCTTCAAATCAGCACCTTATCTATGATACCACTTTTTTTCTCCCATTTCAGGATTTACAGGTTCACAATTAAGGGGTGAAAATGTAAATGGCATTGCCCTTAGACATCCACCCACAAAATTCTACTTAGATGCAAAGAAAAAAATTCTTCCACCAAGAGACAGAGCAACAATTTCATTGAACTAGAAATTAAGACTACTACCAGGCCACTTTGTGCTCCTCAGGCCTCTGAACCAACAGACAAAGATGAGAGTTATTTTACTGGCTGAGGTGATTGATGCTGATTACCAAGGGGAGGTAAGAAAAAGTATGTCTTAGATACGAAATATACCTTAGGGTATCTCTCAGTACTACCATGTCTTATGATTAAAGTCAGTGGAAAACTGTAGCAACCCAATTCCAGCAGGATTGTCAGTGGTCTATACTCTTCCAGAATGGATGTTTGGGTCACCCAACCAAGCAAAAAATGATGATCAGTTAAGGTGCTTGCTGAAGGGAAAGGGAATTTGGAATGGGTGGTAAATTTTTAAATTCAAATTTTAAATTCAATTAAAATTGAGTTTCAAGTTCTATGGATCAAGAGAAATCATATTTATACATTTTCAAGGTATTTTAGTCCAATTTCCTACATAAATTCAGAAGTTAATAATTAATATAACACTCTGTTCTTGATCTTGACTCACTGACCTCCTCTTCCAACTCTCCCTGACTTATCTACTCACTCCATTCTTGAAACTTGCTGTTCCTGGAAAATGTCAGCACACTCCACTTTTGGGTCATAACTCCTCCTGTTCCATTTGCCTGGAAAGCTCTGTGTTAACTCCCTTAGCTCTACCAAGCTTTTCCTCCAATTTCATTTAATCATCCCAACTTAACACTGTAATTTGCCATCACCTTCAGGTTTCTGATGATTCTGCTTATTCTGTTCTACTTTTTCTTTCTTCCATAGCTCTAAGCAGTCTTAAAAGTAGCTGCAATTCCATTTTGTCCCCTCTGTTGGCTGCCAGGCTATTGGTTTTACCGCGATTATGCGCTGTTGGTTTTTATGGTTACTATAGGGCTAGACGGGGTGGTATGGGAATAGGGCAAATTAAAACATCATGAAGCTGTCTGTTCTTACCACCACTCAGCTGTTTTGTGTGTGTATGTTTTCACAAATACTCCCTGAACTGCTGCAAACCTTTGACTAATTCTACAAAGTTCTGAACAAGTTAATTCTTATATTTTATCGTGTCAGTTTTATTATTGCTTTTGTAAAAGAGAATTTCCAGAAGCCCTTAATCTATTATTTACAATAACAATTCATAGGGATTATTTTTAAAATTGTTTTACTCCACCCTTTTTTATGTGATTGACCTTTCCATCATTTTTTATGGAAAGAATAAAGTATTTTTTATTGTTTTCCTAGAGGCAAGGATCAAGACCAAGAAATAACTTCAGCCAAAAATATAATGGGAATAAACATAAACTAGGAAGAAGAGTCACAATTTCATAGCTCTAGGAAAACCTTCCTATGTCAGCTTATGATAATCACTCTTACAAGGGAGTATGCTCTGGAAGTTGTTTACAAGGTCTACCTAACATGTATGTAAATTAAATGAAAGCATGTTTTAGCATTTTATTTTTGTCTATTTCTATATAGATCTAAAGATCGAGCTGGATAATTATAGATATAGATACTGTATTAAGCATGTTTGTGAATTGGTTTTTATCATTATATGTCCAAAGTAGAAGCAAGAGGAAGAGTGACTTTGATAAATATGCCATTTTAAGATTTTATGAATAAAAACTAGATTATTTTGTACCATCTTAAAAAGAAACAATTGACTTTCTGGGTAAATAGTAGACTGATAAAAATTACCAAGGATTAGATATTCTCTATATTATAATTTCTCAGCTAGTATCTGTTTTCTAATTCTTTAATGAATAACCTACTACCACCAAAACTATGCTATAAATTTTAGTTGAATTGGAGACTATGGGCATATTAAAAATAATAGTCATGACAACACTGACAACAGCAATCTTATGTAACATGGCTTATGAGTTGGTTTGCCCAGGATAGTCCTTAATTGCTAATTTTATCCCCCTTCATGCTTACCAACACCCATACAATTTTTTTTTTATGTGAGAACTGCATAACATAGTTATACTGTAGAGACAGAGAAAGAGATAACATACACTCCTTTGAAATCTGCTCATCCATACAGCCTCTTCTCATGTCTCTCTCTCAAAACTCATTCACTCTAGCTATTCTTGAGTTTTGTGTGAATACCCTCTGATAACAGCTTCTTTTCGTGAAAGACCTTCCACCTGTGCACTAGCCAGACTGTATTTGAAACATTATTTCCTTGTTGTCACTGCCCAATTGTCACCCAGGCTAATTCATTAGGTTCTTTTTAAATGTTCTCATAATCTCTGTTCTTTCCCTTCTCCAGTAAATTTTCTTTTTAAGCTCTAATAGCCACAAATTTTGAAATTCTAATAATTCTGAAATAATTAAGACTTTAGTTCATTCCATTGTTTATCCAGCTGCAATTACTTAGGATATCAGCAGTAGAACAGAAATATATTTCCTTAAATGCAAGTTAGGCATGTAATGTTTTTTCTACATTAATATAAATACCACAAGTCTCATCTATCTATCCATTTATCTATGTCTGGATATACGTGTTTGTGTGTGTGCGTGTGTATGATATAGCTCTACTACACACATACACAAATATATGTTATTTATTTTATCTTTCTCTCTGTCTCAAAAACTATTTAGCAGTTTATATGTTGACCTAATGATTAACTTTATTTCATATAAATTTAATAGGAAATCAGTAATCACCTTTTTTATTTCAGAATATTATGGGGGTACAAACATTTTGGTTACATGAATTACTTTTGTACAGTTTGAGGCAAAGTTATAAATGTGATCATCATCCACATAGTGTGCTTTGTACCCATTAGGTGTGAACTGATCCATCCCCTCCTCAGTAATCACCTTTTAAACCATGAAGGCTATTTTTTTGTCGATTTGCTACGAAGAAACACATATACATAGTGTCTGTCAGCAAACAAATATTGACATGTAATTAAAGTTTTGGAAGTACATTAAGAAGTCAATAATCATGGCAGAATTTAAAAACACTTTCGCAACTAAGGGTAAAGTGTAAAATTTCTGGGAAGCATAAAACCATGTCTTTTTAAACAAAAGCTGCTTCTCTCCTTCTTAATCACATTTATTTAATAGAGGAAAACAAGTAATTTAAAAACAATGAATCATGCTCTTAGAGGTACCATGAAAAGATAAATGTTGCTTGAAACTTTGTAAGATATATTATTCATAAGACATGTCATATCCATAACAACTAATAGAAATATATTTTCCAAATTATGTTAAATTATAGTTTAAAGAAATTACTGTTTACATTAAGTAAGGCAGAGGTTCTCAAGCAGGGGTGTGGATGTGGGGATTTTAAGAACATATCAGTCTTTTGAAATTTTATTTTCTAATGAATGAATGGTAGAATTTTCCAGAAGCTACATGACAATGTCAACATGATTAGGTCACTGCTCTGAAAGCTGATGAAATATATACATGCATATTCTTATAAATTTCTCGATTTAAACTTTTAATGTTAAATATTGGTAGATATAAGCACCATAAACAAAAGTTCTTTGTGGCCCACAATAATTTTTTTGAGAATAAAGTAATTTGAAAATGAAACTTTGGAAACCACGTATTTAAGAGAATACGTATTTGTAAGTTCATATTTATTTGAGTAAAAGAGATATAAGGCCCTTTCATTGAAATTCACTTGCTTTTTAGTTACTTCAAATTTACTTGGAAAAATAAAAATATTTCATTTATAATTAATGATGGCAAAAGTTATTAAATGGTCTTAGTCTTTCTCAAAAAGAGAAAAAATTTGATTAGAAAATTTCAGAAATACAAAACTATACATTCTTCTTATTTTGAAAAACAAAGTTTTTAACATCAAATAGGTAAATTATATACTAAATCCAGGAAGCATCTGCTTAGGTATATGCTTTTAGAAAATGGTGAAATTCATCAATTGTGAAGAAAAAAATTATCTAATTTAATTATTACATATAAAATGGCTCAAAACTAATCTTATATATCATTCATTAGGGATCCAATAATTTTACTTAAGCTTTGCTAAATTAAAATGGAATACCCAATGGATATAATTACAAAACAACTCAAGTTTTATTCTAAACAGTAGTAATTGATCCTACAGTGAGATTTATTCTGTAATCATGGAAGTCAATGGCATTTACAACTAGAATAAATTAAGGTAAATGAAGAGGAAAATTGTATTCTGTGTAACATTTAGTTCATTATAGGTTTAAACAACTATGTCAATCCATGTTCATCAATAAAAGTTATGGTGCTTGCAGACATAATTGAATGAAAATATTATCTCCAAGAAACAGTCTAAGTTACACAAGCATAGAAATCTTAGTTTTAAAGTCATCTGCTTTTCAAGTTCTTCCTAAAAGGGATCAAAAATTGTTGATAATTTGCAACACTTTTGCATACTGTATCATTTATATTTTAATGTAAAGAGAGAATTTGAAATTGCATTCTGTAGCTCCAGGGGAACTTGTTCTTTTAAAATTGTTATTTCTTTTTAGAAATTATATCACACTTATATCTACTAGTTGGGTTAATTAGAATCTTGGTTATTAATTCTGAACCTTGAACACAGATTCTTGAGAAAACTATCCCATTAAGATTTATGGATTCTAATTCTGTGAATGTAAGATTATTTCTTACTAATAGGTGAACATTATGCTTACAAAGAGTTAATAAAAATAATAGTAGTAGTAGTAATAGTCAACTCCCATGAAGGAGAATCCCATTCCTTCCCCACTTTGTGAGAGAATCTCTTCTTTAAGGTAAGTCACTATGGGGCAATAAGTCAACACCTAATTGGGCATAACTCCAATGTTAAATTACGATACTATCATTATTGTTTAATATTAACGATATAGTCTAGTCCCTCTTTACTACTGTTGTACAACTCTGGTAAGTTAGACAGTGTTCTAAAATATGTGGAAATTTCCTACCTATCCATTCATATGCCCACTTCATTTTAAGAACAAATTTCTTTTATTTTGCTTTTTTAATTTCTAGAAGTTATATTTGATTCTTTTTTTTTCTTTTTCTTTTATTTCAGCATATTATGGGGGTACAGATGTTTAGGTTACGTATGTTGCCCTTGGTCCTCCCCCCAAGTCCGTGTTTCAAATATATATTTGATTCTTTATCAGAGATTTTGGATCATTCAATAGAGGCTCCAATTTCATGTGAATGTATTTAAGCCTATCTATTTCTACATCATATGTAATCACACTTCATTCCTGGCAAAAGGGACCAAGCTGAATAAAAAGGTTTGTCAAATATAAGAAACATTTCAGAAGTGATCTTTTAAATATAACATTAAAATGAGCATGAAAAATGAGAGTGTTGTTTCTTCTAGGCTCTCTAAGCTGACAGAGCAGAGAAACATATGTGTATATAATATCGCATGTATAAAACAGATCTATGAATATTTCTATATGTAAACATCTGTATTTATATTAATCTGAGCATTAACCCATACTGGTATCTCCACTTCTAATCCATTTCCACATTGATTACTGTAGTCTCCTCCATTTGCTTATCTCTGACCTTCCATTCCAACAGTAAAAAAACTGACTCCTACTCTCAGCCACACATTTACATAATTGTTTAATTTCAGTGTCCATGTATAGCGGTTTCAGAGTTGTTAACCTGTATCTCCAATGGAAAACAACTTTACCGATTAGAGTACAGTGCTATATGTAATTCTTTTTGCCTTTGGTTTTACAATCTCCACTCATTTCCTAGGTTACTTATACCAGCACCTTATTCCCCTATCTCATCCATTCATTTGCAATACATTTAGAGTCTTTTTTTTCTCGTTCTGTATTACATCCTGAGATCCCCAATTACACAAATGATATCTTAATCTGAATACAGTAAGGTTTACCTTTTGTGCTGTAAAATTCTATAGGATCTGATAACTGTTTAATATCTTGTATGTACCATTATAGTATTAATATAATACATTCACTGGTAATTACACTATCTCTATGTTTTGCGTCTTCTATAATGTCATATTATTATCATAGCATGTAGTGTTTGTAGATTGGCTGCTTTTATTTAGCATTATGTATTTAAGATTAATCTTTTTAATGGGTTTATTAGCGTAGTGCTTTTTATCACTGAATACTACACCATTTTATAGAGGTGGTATAGTTTGTTTATACTTTCACCTATTGAAGACCATCTTTGTTGCTTCCAGTTTTTGGTGATTATAAATAAAGTTATTATAAACATTTACATCCAGATTTTTGTAAGAACATAATTTTTTTGGCAATTATCTAGAAGCACTATGACTAGATTATATGATAAGATTTGTTTAACTTTGGAAAAACTGTCAAACTGTTTCCCAAAGTAGTTGTACCATTTTGCATTTCCACCAGCTATGAATAAGAGTTTCTGTTGCTCTACATAATCACAGCAGTTAGAATTTTTAGATTTTTTTTTTAAAAATTTGTCACTGACATAGATATGTAGTAGTATTTCAATTTTATTTCTGTTTATGCTTCCCTAATGACCATCTTTTCATTTGCTTATTTATCACCTGTATAAATTATCTGTTTAGATGTCTGTTCAGATATTTTTCCCATTTTTAATTTTTTGTTATTATTGACTTTTAAGTTTTGTGCATTTGGAACACAACTCTTTTATCAGATATATATTTTGCAACTATTTTCTTCTAGAGTGTGGTTTATTTTTCATTCTTTTTTTCAGAGACTTTTGCAGTGCAGAAATGTAAAATTTCAGTGATTTATCTATTATCAAATTTTTTTTCATTCCTGGAACATGTTGGTGTTCTACCTAAATGCACATTGACAGATCCAAAGTCATGCCAATTTTTAACTATGTTTTATTTTAAAATGTTATAGCTTTCATTATACATTTAGGTCTATTATCCATTTTGAGTTAATTTCTGTGTAAGGTGTAAGATCTGTGTCCACATTCATGTTTTTGCATATGGATGTCTAATTGTTCCAGAACAATTTATTATAAAAACTGACCTCTCTTCATTGAATTTTCTTTGTTCTTTCGTTGAAGATAAGTTGACTATATTTCTCTCAGTCCAAATCTGGGCTTTCTAACCTATTCCAATAATCTGTTACTTCTTTCATCAGTGCATGTAAACTTATAATAAGCCTTAAAATTGGGTAGTTTGAATATTCCAGTTTTCTTCATTGTAGTATTTGTTGGCTACTTAGGCCATTTGCCTCTTAACCTAAACTTTAAAATTAGTTTTTTGATACCCACAAAATAGTTTTCTGGATTTCTGATTGGTATTTTACTGAATCTATAGATCAAGTTGAGAAAAATTGCCATCATAATAACATTGAGTGTTCTAATCTATGAGCATAGAAGCTATCTCCATATATTTAGAACTTCTTTGAATTTTTATCATTGTTTTGTAGTTTCTCACATAGACTGTGTGCTTATTTAATTTCGATGTATACCTTATTATTCCATTTTGAGGTTGTTTGTATGGTGGACCCCATCAATTGAGTTTTGAATGATTAACTGGCCTTACATGCCAAAATAATCCCACATGGGCATGGTGTATAATTCTTTTATATATTATTGAATTAAATTTATAATTATTTTGTGGATGAGTTCTGAGTCTATGTTCAAGAGAGATAGTTCTATAGTTTTCCTTTATTTTAACATTGCTATTTGTTTTTGGTATTAGGGTAATGCTGAACTCATATAACAAGTTAGAAGTACCTGCTCAGCTTCTAATTTCTGGGGGAAAAATCATAGCATGTATTCTCATATAAATGTTTGGTAGAATCACTAGTGAACCCATCTGGACCTACATTCTTAGAAGTTTATCATTTATTGATTCAATTATTTTAATGGATACAGGTCTCTTCAGATTATATATTTCTCCTATTGTGAGCTTTGGTAGTTCATGTCTTCGAAGGAATTTGCTTATTTAATCTAAATTATCAAATACATGGACACTCAGATGTATATATTTTCATATACATATGTGTGCATGTGTGTACATTTGTGTATATGTCTATATAGAGAGGGCAATGACCATTGAGAAACCCCTTTAATTTCAAATAAGGAAACTTCTTGGCAATTAGTAAAAGACCACATAGAAGTTAGAGGTGGTTATTTTTAATGGAAGGAAAGTAAAAAAAAAAAAAAAAAAAAATCCTAAGAAAACTCTCCTCCTAAAGTAAGGAACTACAACTAATTTTTCCTAAAGAATTGCTACTATTTGGCAAATAATAAATTGTTGCCTAGGATTTAGTAGTTAGTCCTACAATGCTCCATGTACAGATGCTATCTGAATCTTCTCTCAAATAAGAGAATTATGTGGCCCTTTCCTGAAGCAAGTAATAGATAATCACTCTACTCCATCCTTTAACAACATTTCTTCTCCATATGCAGGCCAAGAAGATTTGGGGATTTGGAAACTAGGCATAATTTATACTGATCTATTATAATCACATTAAGTCATTAGCCTAGTCATGCTACAAATCTGATGAAATATAAAGAAATTTATTTTATGACAAATTACATATATTTTAGATAAAACTAACATTCCCAGTGTTTTTCTTAAAAAAAAAACAAACAAAAAAAACATTTGTTCTGGAACTTGGAAACTATTGCAAATCTATGCTCTGATTTCCTGAATATACTACCAACAGCCTCTGTTTGTCACTGTCTTCTTCTTTTTTTTATTATTCTAGGGTTTTGTGAGGGTACAAACATTATAGTTACACTTTATGTCTTTGCCTCACCCAAATGCGGGTTAAAGGCATGCCCTTCCCTCCCTTTAGTGCCCCCCGTGTCCTATAGTTGTAGATTTGCCCTCCATCCCCCTAATCCCTACAGAGTATTTCTGCCATGTGATCAACCTAGTGTTGATCAGTTAGTACCAATTTGATGG
>NW_012149729.1:5696736-5716395 GCF_000956105.1 Propithecus coquereli
CCATGAGTGGATTATCAAAATTTGGTATATGTTTACAATGGAATATTACTCAATCATAAGAAACGACAGTGAGCTAGCACCTCTTATACTTTCCTGGATTAAACTTAAGCCCATTATCCAAAGTGGGGCACCACAAGAGCAGAAGAATGGGATCCATTAGTACTCACCATCAAATTGGTATTAACTAATCAACACATAAATGCACATATAAGAATAACATCTATTGGATGTTCGGCAGGGGGGAGGGGAGCGGGGAAAGGGGGGAGGAGGGAGGAGGGGATCGGTATTTGTATACACAAGGAGTGCAATGCGCACTACCCGAAGGATGGACATATTTGAAACACGGACTTGGGGGGGGCAGGGCAACATACGTAACCTAAACATCTGTACCCCCATAATATGGTGAAATAAAGTAAAAATAAAAAAAAATCTATGGGTCTCTATGGAAAGTTTTTATCATGGAAATCACAGTCACAGTCATGGGACTCTATGTTACTATAGAAAGCTCATTCTGGAAATAGAGCAGATGACATTAAGTGCAATGGGAGCACAGGACTAGAAGAAGGAAAGCAAATGGAAGGCTACTATGATAATCCAGGTGGGAGAAAAAAGAGAAAGCAATCCCTGAAGACATACATGCATGTAAATAATTTAAATACGTAGCCTGTCATTTACCGGCAGAGCAATTTATGACAAATTACTTCAAGATCTTAAGTTTCTTACATGTAATATTTAAATAATATGCCTACTGTTCAGTGTTGTTATTTGAGCATTACAGGAAATAAACCTTTACTAAAATTCTTAAGACAGTAATTTTAACATCAAAATACCAGATTAATATTTGTGAATGTTTATTATTTAATTAATCACCATTTACATTTTATTGCCTAAGCTCTAACCAAGTATAAGCAGAACACCTATATATGTATGAAGAAGATAACCTTTATTAATATTATTAATCAAACAATTTAATTTCCCATACTTTCAAATTATCCTTTAAAACAACAATTAAATGAGAGCAAAATGATAGTTACCAGAGGCTGGGAAGGGTAACAGGGAGGAGGGGATAAAGTGGGGATAGTTAATGGGTACAAAATGTAGTTAGATATTTAGATAGAATGAACAATATTTGATAGCACAGGAAAGTGATTGTAATCAACAAGTTAGGGTATACTCTAAAACTGGTGTCCCCAACCCCCAGTCCACGGCCCGATACCAGTCATTGGCCTGTTAGGAACCAGGCAGTGCATCACCACCTGAGCTCCACATCCCCCGGCCCCCACTCCTGGTCAGTGGAATAATTGTGTCTCCCATAAAACTTAGATGAAACTTAGGAACTGGGCCACACGGCTGGAGGTGACCTGCGGCTAGGGAGGGAAGAAGCTTCATCTGTATTTACAGCTGATCCCCATCTCTCGCATCACTGCCTGAGCTCCACCTCCCTACCCCTCAACCCCGTCTGTGGAAAAACTGTCTTCCATGAAACCAGGCCCTGGTGCCAAAAAGGTTGGTGTCTGCTGCTCTAAAATAACTAAAAGAGTGGCATTGGAATGTTCCTAATACAAAGAGATAATAAATGCCTGAGATGATAGATACCCCAATTACTGTGATTTAATTAATTCACAGTGTATGCTTGTATCAAAAGATATGTACCCTGTAAACATATACAACTATTATGTACCTATAATAATTTAAAATAAAAAATTAAATTTACTATTCTATACAAATATATACAAAGATACATTCTCTGAACTGTACACACAATTATTACCTGTAATCCAACTAGTCCTTTATAATCTGACCAAACAACACATCATGGACAAATAGGTCACTTTGAAGAGACATGATAGAAATTTAGATAAAAGAAAGATGATTAAATATTGATCTTATATAGAGGTTAAATGTGAAGTGCCTTTAGGAAATGTAAGTGCACAGTCATTATGGTGATAATGGGCAAAAAGCAGCTAAACATGTTGCTCATCACACAACAAACCTTCTTGACTGCTAAGCTGAAGAAGATTCAGTTTAGAAGAAGATTCAAAATGTCATAAATGTAGTGTAAAAAGAAAAAGAACCCAAACCCATGAGGGAAAATGCATTCTAATGAAAAGCTATCGTATCATTGTAAATCACTTAACTCTTCATGATTTTGTGTGCATATGTGTGTGTAGATAATCAAGTCAGTTTGACAAGTACTATTACACATGTTTAAAACAAATATACCCAGTGTATTTATTGTTAATTGTCATTATTACTTTCTAACAATCAAGGAAAGAACAAAAATCTACTCTTAAAATACCCGAATTACCCAACAATAAGAAATAATGAAGCAAATATGCACCCACTGTTTCTAAACAAAAATATGGTAACGAAAGCAGATCAGTTCAGAATGATGCAAATTATCACTATGAAAGCTATTGAAATTCATTTTTATTTCAATGTAAATACCTGTACTGAAACATAAGTTCTCTATAATAGAGGATTTTCATATAGATAGCCTGATTTACATGGTGATATTTCTATGTGATCAAATATTTGATATCAATTATTGAGCTGTATGCAGAAACAAATGTGGTTGTATTATTGTTTTTTGCTCACTAATTTATAGATTTCAACCTCTAACTAAACTGAGGGAAAAGTATAATACTAGCTAACAGAATGAGAGATTAATAGAAGAGACTGAGATGAATAGAAAAGATGTGAGATTGATTATAAGAAGAGAAGAAGGAAATACATGGCAAATAATATTTGAGTATTTTGAGTTTGCTTCTGAAAACAAAAGTAATATAACAACATTATTTGGAAAATGAAGACTAGAAAGCCATAAAATCGAGTACTACTATACTACCCATATTTTCACCTGCTTTTACTAGGGAGCAATTGGCAAAACAACATAATGATTGCCATCAGTTTCCTCAAATTTTATTCAACACAAATTGCCTCTCAGTTCTCTAACATTATTATAGAAATGCACTGTCCCCAGACATAGTCTCAGAAAGAACGAAACAAAACATATTTTGAGCCACTTCAATGTATCAAAAATTATACTTCATAATTCATACACATTGGCTCATTCTATTATGTAACATTAATTTGATATATACATATTCTTCATTTTTCAGATATGAAACAAACAATATGTAGAACTTAAGATGCCCAAGATCTCACAACTATTCAAAAGAAAGTTGCCACCACCCCACTCCCTACCAATCTTAAGATCACACTAGCAGAGTCTTACAAAATTCAGGCTTCAAAGTCAGGTAATGTGATGCCTTCAGATTTATTATTTTTGCTTAGGATTGCTTTGGTTATTCAGACTCTTTTTCTATTCCATACGATATTTAGGATTGTTTTTTTCTAATTATATGGAAAAGGACATTGGTATTTTATTTTATTTACTTATTTATTTTATTTTTTAAATTTAAAATTTTTTAAACTTTTTTTTGAGACAGATTTTCTGTCACTCAGGATAGAGTGCAGTGGTATCATCATAGCTCAGTGCAACCTCAGACTCCTGGGTTTATGTAATCCTCTTGCCTCAGTCTCTGGAGTAGCTGGGATTATGGGCCGATGCCAACACACCGAGCTAATTTTTCTATCTTTTTTTTTTTTTTTTCTTTAGTAGAGACGGGGATCTCACTCTTGCTCAGGCTGGTCTTGAACTCCAGAGCTCAAGCAATCCTCCCACCTCGGCCATCCAGAATGTTAGGATTATAGTCATGAGCCATGGTGCCTGGCCGACGTTGATATTTTAATTGGAATTGTGTTGAATCTATAAATCACTTTGGGCAGTATAGACATTTTAATGATGTTGATTCTTCCAATCATGAGCATGGGTTGTGTTTCCATTTGTTTGTGTCATCTACAGTTGTTTTTATCAGTGTTTTGTGGTTCTCCTTGTAGAGATCTTTTACTTCTTTGGTTAATTATATTCCTAGGTATTTTATTTTATTTTACTACAGCTATTGTAAATCATGAGGAATGAAAAATTACCTATCTGATATAATGTACACTATTCAGGTGACAAGTATACTAAAAGCTCTTACTTCAATACTATCCAATTCATTCATGTAGAAAACAAATTGTACCCTCTAAATCTATTGAAATAATAATAAAAAAAAATCCGAAAGGCAACTTCTCTTTTGAAGATGATCTGCTCATCATGTTCTAGGTTCCGTAACACTGGAAGTAGGACTGTGTATTTCACCTCTGTATGCCCGAGGATTAGCACAAAGCCCAGGATATGTAGGCATTTCTTAGTTATTAGTTGAATATACCGATGGAAGAGGAAAAAAACTTAGTTATTTGACAGAATTATGATGAATAGCATATTAAACCTCAATTCTGTCAAAATATGTTTTTCATTAAATATAAGAATTCATAAAATTAACTATTCAATTTGAGATCATTATTCTAGCTTGGGTCCAGGCTTGTTATCTGATGTGCTATTAAGTAGAATTGCTAAGTACTAATGACAAGGTAAATGCAAACCCCAATGAAAGTATCTATAAATAGAGTTGATGAATACAAAACTACGGTGCTACATTTAAAAACAAAGAAAAAAGAAAAAAAGAAACTATATTTAAGAACTTTCAAGCTATTTTGTCAACAAGCAGATATAATTAGACATACGTTTTATGTAACCTATAATCTACTTTCAAAACCAAAGTGGAGAATTTTATGTCTCTATTGTTTATTCATAAAAGTAGAAGTACCACAGAGAAAAAGATCACTTCTTTTTTTTAATAAACATTGTCAAAGTGTTTCAGAGATTACTTTCCAAGTTTTTTAATTTAAAAAAATTTAATTTAATTTATCTGTCTTGTAATCTTGTGTCAACTACTGAAGCTTGTCCCCTATTATTTCCTGAGGTTTTATATCATTTTTTTCTCTTTGATGACACTGAGCAGATCTTTATATAGAGTTTCTCAACAGTGGAAAAAAGTATTATCAGAAAATGAAAGGAATTCTTTACACAGGAACTCATCTGAAAGAATTGCAAGACAGCACACTCAGTAGCTATATTTTTGATATTTTTAAGATGACGTTAAAATTATAAGCTCAACTTCCTTTAGAATATAGTAATTTTAGTGTTTTCTATGTTACTGGAGACATAGCACACAACTAAATAAGGAAAAATGTTCTAAAATAATAATCTAAGCATCTTTATCATTTATATATTATATTCACTCAATTTCTTATTTTAAATCATATAAAATAAGCATTAAAGCAAAATAGAAAACAAAGCATTTGATTGACTTACTATATTGCATAGAGCTCAAAGTAAAGATTCAAACATTAATTCAATATCCCCATAATAAAAGTTTTATTGATATTATCCTAATAGTATATATCAGGTTAGAGGGTTAGTTCTTGAGCTCCATGAAATTATAACATAAAAACTTTCTGGACATACAGCATTGCCAATCATTCATTCAGTGTTCATCAGTTATGTATTGATCTTTTACTGTGTGACAGGCACTATTCTAGGAATTGGGGAAATAACAGTAAAGAAACACCTTCCACCCTCTTGCAACTCACATGCTGGAGGAAGGGAAACAGACATTAAACAAATACAAATAAACCAAAGGAATGGTATGTATTATAAAAAATAAAGCTGGCGTAGAATGACCTTGTGTAGGGAAGATACATTTTTTAAAATTCCCTATACAGTATCTATATAAATTGATAGCTCAGTTCTGAAAGGACTGAGAGGAAAGCCATGTGACTGGAAGGAAACATTTCTGCTTTAATAAACAGTGACTATAAACAAGTTATGAGGTGGGAGAAAGAAATCCAGTTTGGCTAAAGTGAGTAGAGAGAGGAGAAGAATGTTAGTAATTTGTCATGACTTGAGAAATTTAACTTGTTATTCTGGTAAGTGGAGCATTGCCTTATAAACTAAAGCAGTATTTTCAATTCTTAATTTTTAATTTTCAAATACTATGTGTAAGATAAACATGACTTTCCTGCAATGCATTCTTCTTTTCAGTATTATTAATCAATGCCATGTTTTCATTCTTTTTATCTGGAACTCCTCAGTAGTGTTGACCATCCTGCTCAAATAAATACATTAATGTTCTTATCTTGATGAACTATTTTGTCATTAATATGTTCACATGCCAATTTCATTT
This sequence comes from Propithecus coquereli, assembly GCF_000956105.1. Lineage (NCBI taxonomy): Eukaryota > Metazoa > Chordata > Mammalia > Primates > Indriidae > Propithecus > Propithecus coquereli. The sequence goes on from NW_012149729.1 coordinate 5,702,871, forward strand.
GGAGAAAGAGGAAGGCAGCATAGAAAGAGAGGAAGAATATAAAAGGCATTTTGGAATTTATCAAGTGGTGTATTCTGACATTTCATTCCTTTAAAAATTGATTAAATCGATTAAAAGCCCACAATATATAAATTTACTCATTTTATTAAAACTGAATATTTATTTATTATTAATGACATGATCTGCTGAGACTAGTAAAATATTTCATTCCACTTCCTATATCACTGCATTGTGTCTTTCATGAATGAAATATGTGAATTATGCAACATTTCAAAATAATTTGACTGTCCTACTAAAAATATTTGTACTTCAGTTAGCATATAGCTTGTCCATTGATGCCTTCATTTTGATCACCTGTGAGTATTCTACATCCTATTTAATTTGTTTTATGTTACTAATTTATGAAAATTCAAAATGCTTTAAATTCCTAACAGATAAACCATAAATATTCTTATACAAAAGAGATGTTAAAGAACAATACAGCCTGACACACAGTCACTTTACTACTAAATGCTTTCTCAGTTCATTCACTCTTATGATCATTTACTGGCAGAGAAGCTGTCAGGAAATAGCAAAAGTGATAACCTTGTAAGAAAATGATGTGTCACTTTACCACGCTATGCTGCAACCTCATTCTGAGCCATCTCTCATGATGCACTACACTAGACACTAAATTGTTTGACATTTACTTTTTTTATGTTTCACTAAAACAATTTCAAATATTAAAATAATCTGTGCATCATTTTAGAAGCAATGATTGAAATTAATTTACTGCCACTTCCCTATATTTTGCAAGCTAAATATTTTGCAAGCTAAATATTATTTTTAAAAGTTTTCATATAGGATTTACAAGTAAAATAAAACTATATACGTTAATAAGCAGAAAGCCCTCTGTAAGCTATACAGTAGGTAATAAGTTCCTGATGTCCAGAAGAAGAGCTGGGTAAGCGATTTTATAAGGGGGCTTTCCATAGCTGATTTTGTTTTTCTTCCCCAGTCTTTGCATCATTTATTACTATATTGAAAATAAAATGCTAATGTGATATCTGGTAAAATACCCAAAATTATTACAAAGCTACAGCGATTATGAAACTGTGGTTCTGGACTAAAAATAGGTAAATTGACCAATGCAACAAAATGAAAATCCATAAAATATATGAACGTTTGATCTATAAAAAAATCAGAATGGAAGATCAATGGCAAATAATGCCTTTGGAGCATCCATATTGAAAAATAAGAGGAAGACCTTAGACACCTACCTCACATCACATAAAACAGTGTTAATGACCTAAAAGTAAAATTCAAAACCATAAGGATCTCAGAAAATAATATTATTCAGCCTTTCAAAAGAAGTAAATTCTACATGTGATGACATGGATGAACCTTGAAGACATTATGCTAGTGAAATAAGCCTGTCAAAGAAAGAAAAATACTGCATGATTCTACTTATAGGTGGTATCCAAAATCGCCAAATTCATGGAAACAGAGTGGAATGGTGGTTGCCAGAAGCTGGGGGAGAGAGAAATGGGGAGTTACGGCCGGGCGCGGTGGCTCACTCCTGTAATCCTAGCACTCTGGGAGGCTCAGGCGGGCGGATCGTTTGAGCTCAGGAGTTTGAGACCAGCCTGAGCAAGAGCGAGACCCCGTCTCTACTAAAAAATAGAAAGAAATTAATCAGACAACTAAAAATATATAGAAAATTGGCCGGGCATGGTGGCGCATGCCTGTAGTCCCAGCTACTCAGGAGGCTGAGGCAGAAGGATTGCTTGAGCCCAGGAGTTTGAGGTTGCTGTGAGCTAGGCTGACGCCACGGCACTCTAGCCCGGGCAACACAGTGAGACTCTGTCTCAAAAAAAAAAAAAAAAAAAAGAAATGGGGAGTTAGTAATCAATAGGCATAAAGTTTCAGTTAAGCAAGATGAATACGTTCTAGAGATCTGCTATACAACAGTGTACCTAAAGTCATAAATGTTGTACTACATACTAAAAAATTTGTTAAGAGGGTAGCCATCACATTAAGTGTTCTTACCACAATAAAATAAAATTAATAAAGAGGAAAAAAAAGAAAATACTATGGGACATTGAACAGACACTTCACAGATGAAAAACAAAGTTTAACATCCTTAGTCATAGGGATGTGTGAAATAAAACATCACATGGTTTCATTATATTTCTACCAGCCTAACAAAAATTTAAGGCTAGTGAAGATTTTTGGTGAAGATATGGATCAAAGGCAATTCTCATGTCCTGAATTGGAGGAGGGGAGAATTGTATTTGGTAAATAGAAAAAAACAAAAACACTTACCTACATTAGAATTATTAACAAATCTGAGGTATGGAATATTAAAAATAGATTACATTCATATAAATTTTAGAATGATAAATAATAGAAACAATGAAAATGCATTGTTTTGGTACGTGTGATAAAAATAGTAAAAGTACAAAAAAAACCCAAGAAGAATAGTTAACATGAGTAGGAGTAGTTACTTATGGAGAAAGGAAAGGGATATAATTGGAGACAGGATATCTGGATATGGAATGCCTTGAAGGGGATGTCTTCCTACTCATGATCTAGCCTTTCCCAATAAAATTCAATTATTTAGCGAGAATTTTAGTCACACAGGGGTTTATCTTACATTAATAGATATTTTTGAACTGCACTGTAAATATATGTGTGTATATACATATATACACACATATATTTACATTTCTGAGTCTATAAAATTTTCACAATAAAAAAATTAAAAAGAATAGGAGAGAGATCGAGAAGAGAAAGAGTGAGAGATAGAGAATATACAAAATGATTGATTATACGATACTGGCTCACATGATTATGGAGGTTGAGAAGCTCTACCATCTGCCATCTGCAAGCTGAAGACCCAAGAAATCTGGTAATGTAATTTCAATCCAAAGAGTGTGAACCAGAGAGCTAATGGGGTAAGTTCCCATGCAAAAGCAGAAGACGACTGAGGCTCAGCTCAAACAGTCAGCTAGAGAAAACAAATCATCCCTTATCCCATATTTCGTTTTATTCAGGCCTACAGTCAATGGGATGAGGTCCACCCACATTACAGAGGACAATCTGTTTTACTCACTCTAGTAATTTGAATGGTAACCTCTTTCAGAAACACTCTCACAGACAAACCAAGAATAATGTCTAATGAAACATGTGGACACCCCATGTGCCAGTCAAGCTGACACATGAAATTAAACGTAACAGTGTGTATAGACAGTTTTGAGGAAATATTATCTTAAAAGCAAAGAAACAAATTACACAGTACCTGTGGTAGTAGTAAGATTTAAAAAACAATTATTTATACAAATGTAAAATATCTAGTAGATATAGAAAATTATGATGCAGGAGAAGGAGGAAGGAATAGCTAGACTAATGTCTTTGAGTAGTAAAGAAGAAATTGAATATAGCTCATCTGATCCAGTCTTTGTTAGGATGGTGGGCAGTATATTCATAATAATATTATCAAAGTAGTGTATAGGACTCCCGTATAGGGAACTATATTGTTTATATCCAGAGAAACTAAATATTTTGACCAAGCTAAATTTCCCTATATGAAACTATAATTTAATTATTATTCCAATAAAAATTCCAAATTAATTTATACATGAATATGTATATATGAGCATAACCAATAAACTGATATTAAAATGTATGTGGTTAGATAAGTGTCCAAAGCGAGCAGAGGTAATTTAACAAGATGCAGAAATTTCCAGATCCAAGATGTTAAGCAATTATGAAGCTCAAGCTCAAGAACATCATAGTCAGACTATTAAAAGCTAGAAATAAAGAATAAGTATTGAAAGTGACAAATGCAAAATCACATATTACATACAGAGGAACAATAATCTGATTAATTGCTAACTTTTTACCAAAATCCAAAAAGAATAGAAGAAAGTGGAACACCTTCAGTGTTAAAAAAAAAAAAAAAAAAAACTGTCAACACAGAATTCTACAGTCACTTAAAATACTCTTCAAAAAAAATTTTATTATAAATATTTTCAGATGAAGAAAAGTAAAAGAATCAATTTTTATTAGACCTGAACTAGAAGAAATAATGCAGGAAGATTTCTATAGACAGAGGAGAAATTACTTGAAATAGAAACTACTCAGAAAAGAAGAGTTTTTGTAATAATAAATATCTGAGTAAATGCAGAAGAATATTTCAATTTTGGCTTTCCCCCCCTATTAATTATGTCTCAGTTAATTTCTTATAACCATATAACTGTAGGAAAAAAAATATCTTATGACATTTACAATGTATGTAGGAGTAATACATGTAAAAATATATAAGCCTATCAAAATAATTCAATCAGAAAAGAGTTTCTTTAATAAATCTGTGGGATAACTGGATGAAAAATCATCAATCTTGACTCTCCTTATACCATACACAAAAACTTAACTCAAAATTTGTCTTTGGCTTAAATGTAAAAATCAAAACTGTTAAACTTCTATAACAAAATATGAATAAATATTTGTGACATTTGATGAAACAAAGTTATGTTTATTTTATGCTCATTAAAATGATGTATAATATAACCACATTTATTTAAGAATGTATTCCAATATCAAATGGCAAATTTTAACAATGATAAAACATTAATTACTTTTGCATCAACCTAAATATATCTTTTAAAGGACTTGTATCCGGACATCTAAGTAACTAATATTTAAAAATTAAAAGACAAATGACCCAATCAACATACTTACACACAAAGCAAAATATTTGACCAGATATTTTTTCAAAGAAAATATACAATGGTCTATAGTAACACGAAAAGAAAGTCAACAGCGCTATTCATCATATAAATGAAAATTTCAAAATCAAAATGACATGTCACTACATAGCCACCGGAATGGCTGAAGTTAAAAAGAACTAATGATATCAAATACTGGCAAAGAAGTGGAGCAAATTAAATTTTCAAACTTTGCTGACGGGAATGCAAACTGTTACAGAGGCTTTGGAAATACTTTAGCAGTATCTTGCACATTTAAACATGTATTTAGCATGCAGCCTGGCACTTCCACTCTTAGGAACTTATCCAAAGCAAAGGAAAACATATATCCTCCAAAATATGTGTGCAAAAATATTGTTAGCTGGTTTATTGATCATATTCCAAAATCTATAAATAATACAGCAGTCCATCAACTAAGATGAATAAACACATCGTGCTGTCACAAAATCACATGAAATAAATGTCATTATTTCTATATGAGTTGAATTGTGTTCCTCAAAATTCAGATATTGAAGCCCTTAATGCCCAATACCTGTGCACGTGATTGTATTTGGAAATAGAGAATTTGAAGAAGTAGTAAGTTAAAATTGGATCATTAGCACAGGCTCTAATTCCATATGGTTTGTTTCTTCTTACATAGAAGATATTAGGACACAGACAACACAAAGAAATAACCATGTGACATAACAGGTAGAGGGTGACTATCTACAAGCCAAGGAGGGAGGCCTCAGAAGAAACAACCTGTCTTGGACTGCTAGCCCCCAGTATTATGAGAAAATAAATTTCGGTTGTTTAAGCCACTCAGTCTGTGATATTTTGTTATGGCAACCTTGGCAAAGTAATACATCCCCATTTATATAAGAAATATACAATAACTTCTCAAGAGCGTGTGTTGAGAAATGTCTAATTTGGCATGCCAATCAAGATCTGAAATTTCAGAGACTTTTTTTTTATTTTACTATAATGCACTGCTACCCTTCTTTTGTCTCTTTCTTTCATAATAAATATCATCATTAAAATTTTACACTTATTTTTTCAAGTCTTTGATCAATGAAAATGGTATAGTATGCCAAATGCCTCCTTCTACCCACACTCCCCTTCTCTCCCTCCACTCTTGACAATGTGGCTACTGTAAGGCTGGCCAAAAGACCCCCACAGGCACAGCAATGACAGCCCCGGGCCCCTTCCCTGTTGGCTTGCAGCTGGGGCCAGGCCACATCCTGTTATGACTGGCAAAAAACAGCTAAGCTGGCTGAGCACCCTGAGCTCGGCTTCCTGCTCTACCCAGCTGCTGCATGCAAAGCTCTCAGGCTTCAAACAACCACATCCTATCTGAATGTTCCAAGACCCCCTTCACCCCACATATAAAAACCCTGCCTCAGTCCTGGGCGGTGCGACTTCTCAGGCCCTGACCTTAGGACCTGTGAACCTCGCCCAGGAGCACTTTAATAAAGCCACTTGTTTGGCCATAACTTGTGTCCGCTGGTCTCTCCGCCACCGAAAACCTTACAGCTACATCATATGTGGCAGAATAATAGCTGATAAATTAATTTACGATTTTTTTCCCATTGCTCTGGGTATGTAGAAGGAATAAAAGATGATATTCCTTCTCCTTTCCTCAGGAACCTGATAATGTCTTTAATTCCCAGAAGAAACCTCCTAACCTAAAACCTTAATGTCTTCATTAAAGGTAAACTTAGGCTAAAATTTGTAGAAGCAAGAGCAGGATTGTCTAGACAGTGCCCCATAGGAAATGAGAAGAGAATTAAAATTTTGTGGGCCACACCCCCTCCTGCGTCCCCAGACACGACTGTGTGGTGCTGCCTACTTGGCGATTGTGTTCAGTTTGCTCCAGCACTCAACCCTGAAATGATCACTGAACTTAAACCAGAAACAAAGGCGACAAAGAAGCCTTCTTCAAGGTGTCCTGGGTCAATAAACACATTGCTGGGGATTTGTGTGGTAGACTAAAGGAAAATCTTCCTTCTGGGAGCTTAGGTAGTATTCTAAAGAATACGAAGTATTCCCCACTTCACCCAATGTTTATGACTAAGAATTAATTTCATCCCATTCTAGAGAGTGGGTGTGTAGAGCAGGTCAAACAGGATTTCAAGAAATAAATAGATACGGTATTCTTTTTTGCACCCTGGCATATTTAATACACATATACTTATTGCACAATTAAATTTTAATTTCTTTGTCTGACTCATTCATACGGCATTGTGTGGTAATGTCATGTAGAAAAAGTGGAATTCCGTAGAGTGAAGTGTGATTTTTTTATGTTACCTTTCCCTTTAATTTCTGCAGAAAGGGAGATAGGTGCTTCTGTCCAAGCAATGACCAGAAACCAACTAGGCCATAGATCACAATAGACCAGAACTAGAGGAAACTAGAGGCTGAAGTACAGCTTCTGAACAGATCATACATGAGTGATTTAAAAGAGAATATTTATGTTTCATTTGTTTTTTTGTGTGTAAAAGAGAGAACACTGACTCATCAAAGTGTGAGGGAGACAGGAGGCAAGAGGGGTCCAACATTTTTTGCAAGATGTGTAGACAAGTCTTATTACTATTAAAATATTGTAATCAGCACACCTTGTTCCATGACCATGATGGATAATGGTTCACTCTACATATTAGGTTTAGACTGTCTTAAAAACCACAAAACTTTATGACTTTCATTGAAGGGTAGAATTATGCCATAGCTTTGGATAACAGAAATAGGGTTTTTAAGACCATGCTCATGGCTTATAATACATTTTTTCTGTTTTAGCACTTTGGAAAATGTATACTCGTCCATTAAAATATTAAGAATGGATATTTAAATATACAGTGTAACCCACTGAATTATTCTATTAGCCCACTCTTATTACATTAGAGCTAGGTAACATTTGGATAATTAATAAAAAATAGAATAAAATAAAATGCTCAGTGTGGCTAGATGTAATTTAATTCCATAATACAGAAATCATGTTAATATTTTCAACAAATCTGCTAGGTTTTTACTTTTACAATAATGAAAATGCAATGATTCATATAATTTAGAACTGACAAAGTCTTTATCAATTATTTAATCAAATGCCCTCATTTACTGTTGCAAATATTGAAATGTTAATCAGTGAGGTATTTTAATAGACATTATAAGACATTTTTATTATGGTAAACCTCAAAATTCATCTGTTTTAATAAAAAGCATATGGAACATTTTTGGAAAGAGTTTTAATGCTATTGCAATTTATTTATTATAAGTTAAAGGTATTTAATCAAAACTAGCAGTTTTGATGTAATATTTTACATTACATTTGCACTTAAGTTTTTTAATAGAACAGAGATTTCTGAGCCACAAAAAAATTCTGAAAATTGTTTCTCTTTCCTTTTGTGAGAAAAAGATTTCTGGGTTACAAAAGAACTCTCTCTGTACTGATAGAAAGGGAGATGGAGGAAAGGGACGGAGTTTGGATAGGAAGCTTCAGGCCCTCCACTTGTATCCTGCAAAAACATAAAGGATATATAGATGATAGGTAGATGGATAGACACATAGATAGATAGAAAGATAGATAAACTGATACATAGATACATAGAAATTACAATACTGCTTATCAATTTCTTATAAACTCATAAAGCTTGAATTTTTGGTCTTTAACTCTCCTGTTTTACGGTTTACCATAATGAATTTTTTTTTCTATATCTCTTTGTGATCTTTAACATCTTGAAGTTTTCACATTTAAAAAAAATGCAGATGAAAATTTTCGGTTCTTTTAAACCCTTTTTTATTTTCACAAACACCTGTATTCTTTCATGTTTAAAAGTGTTCTTATAATCTTGACCATATGTTATTAGTAAAATAAATCACTTGCCCTCCTCAAAGGAAGCCATTCACTTCCTTGTTTCTATGTTTAGTTGTGTTTTGCCCTTCTCCTATAGTTATTTCCCATGTGTCTAATTAACACAGTTGCCTTCTACTCCATGATTTTCCCAAAGCCTTCATGTATAAATGCCCCTCCTCCATTGGGGGTTTCTCGCTTCTTTGCTCTTTGCCTCAACATCACATCAAGCTACCCTACTGTGTGATGATGTGACTAACAGCATAGTGTCTGGTACAAAGACACACAAAATAGATTGTTCATATTATGCCAACATTTGTTGCTATTGCAAATGCAGAAAATGTTTGCTACGCCTACTATTCATTGATGTTTTATTGTGCTTTTATATTTGTTTTGAAGTTGGAAGAGCCAACTAAACAAAAATTAAGTACAGAAAAACATACATTTTTAAAAGTAACAGAAATTAAGAAATGGAAAATAATAGCACATAACCAAAATGTTTGTTTTAAAAATAATAAACATCTATAAACCATTATGAAGAAAAAACAAGGAAAATGAGCTAGAACACTGAGTACTACCAGAAGTAATAATACTGGTAGTTCTCATTGACCATGACCATCAGAAAAAGTAACTTTATTCCTATATATATAATTTGGGGAAGGGGATTATATTAGTTGCTCAGGTGTTTCTCTGGGAAATATCTTGCTATTTTTCACTCATAAGAGTGCTAGATTTAGGGCAAGGGGAATTTAAAATTAATAATGGAAGAGGGACAAAATAAATATTAAATGAGAGTTTGAGACTGCCTTCAGTGATGATGGCTTTAATACATTCCACTAACCTTAAGTTTCCCGAGAAAATTAATATTGTTTACCTACATGGCGTGGATTTGTTCTGTGAAACAAATACATCTAAAAGTGCAAGTGGATTGTAGCAGATGCTGTAATAAGCCAATTATATCTCCTCTTCAGGACCCAAACATTCATTTCCCAGCTGCCAGACGTGTAATAATTTACAGTTATAGTTGAGACCCTTTTAGGAGTTACCCTCTGCTACATGGAGCTGACTCATCTAAGTTTACATCCCATCCCCAGGGGTGGACTTGTCAATGACTGGTCAATATAGGAAATGTGGAGGCCAAGACTGCTTACCTCAACTCCGAGCAATTCTTAGAGCTCATGCCAGCTCTATAGCTAGGGTATCAGCTGAGGCCTCTGCTATGACTGTGTTATAGTTTTACTTATCTACACCACCCTGCTTCCTTTATTGCCATGCAGGTATTGTTTTAGAGAACACTCCCCAGTACATTCCCAGCATGCAGATCATCTCAGAGGCTGTTTCCCAGGAAACCAGAGAGCTTCATGAAAGAATGTGTCAGTTTTGGGCACTTGCTGAGCCTACAGAATGCCAACACCTCCTCAAGATGGTACTATCCAAGAAGGGCCTTTGTGACTACACACCCATTTTCTGTTTTTTTCTTTTTTTTTTATTTCAGAATATTATGGGGGTACAAATATTTCGGTAACATAAATTGCTTTCGTATCATTTGGGTCAAAGTTATAAGTGTGCCCATCACCCAGATAGTGTGTATTATACCCATTAGGTGTGAATTTACCCATCCCCCGCCTCGACCACCTGCTTAATTTCCAATGGATATTATTTCTATATGTGAACATAAATATGGATCGATCAGTTCCAATTTAATGGTGAAAAAAAGACATTCTGTAAAAAAGACACCTGCACGCGAATGTTTATAGCAGCACAATTCATGATTGCAAAAATGTGGAAACACTGCCATTTTTTTTTTTCCCCTCAGTTGCTCCAGTAGTATCCTGAAATTAGCAAACTTTGAGAATCAGGAAAATTTCCATAAAGGAATTAAATTAAAAATAGAAAGGTTTTCTCCTTTTCTATTGCAGTAAACTACCCTAAAGTACTCCAGAACAATGAATGCAACTTTGTAAGCTTGGAGTATTACAATAAAGCAATCATAGCAATCATATAGTAAGAATATTTTAGAGACCATTCTGACCATAGGATTTTCCATTTTCTGACCAGTGAGGTCATGAACTCTTTGGTATCCAACCCAGGCAAGGGTAATAAACAAGTCTTCAGAAGAAGGAAAATAATCAAATTATACTTTTTTGCACCCAACAGCCAGTTCGAACTCATAGGTACACACAGAAATAAAACAAACTAGTGACAGTGTTTCTGCAAATTATACTAGTTTCTTTGCTGAGATATCAGTTCTTTTGCACTTTATTTTTTCCTACCCAATGACTAAATATGGTAAGTAGAAATGCTTTTCAAAGTTTTGAGTGGTGAAGAAAAATTTACCATTTTTGGAACTACTTTGACAAAAAAAATTAAAAAAATGGATAATGGGCTTTTGAAGCCAAACTGGAGATAAGGAATGGGAGCTGGTAAACAGTGCTATAGAAAATGAAATCTTCCTACAGATTTTCAAGTGACCTTTAATGTGAAATATTATTCTGAAAAAACTATTAAATTCTCTTATATAATATATTCTTCAGTTTAGAGAACTGTGACTATGTCATATTTTACATAACATTATTTCTAAATACTTACAAAAACCAAATAAAAGGTTGAGAACTCACAAGGCAAGGCAAACTGGAGTGCTGTTGTTAAGTTCCTCTTAAGTACAGGGGCACATGTTGGCATCATACTGGTGACCCTTAACCACATACTGAAGTAGACTCTGAAAGTAAACTCAAATTAATGACTGATACTTTCAGAAGATTGTTCTCCTTCTCTTAAACACAAGTTTACACTCTTTTACTTGTTTACTGGTTTATAATAATACAGTCAGATGTAAATCATCAATTCAGGGAAGAAGATTAGTCATAGTCAAATTTTCATCTCTGAAATATTTTTCTCACTTTTTCAATTGTCTCATTAAAAAGGCAATTATTAGCTGTGAACGTGAAGATTGAGGAAACAAATGGTGTAGTGTTAATACAAATCTTATTCTGAGACTTGTAAAATAGAACATTGACAGCAGGATATTTTAAATCAAATACTTAATGTTGTCTCAAAAATCTCCATTTTTATATGTTTGTGGGGAAATGTATTTATTTTCTGTAAAAACAATCTTGATTTACTTAGCAAAACCTTCACTCTTAATCATTGGTACAAGAGAATGAATCATAAAAAAATATCAAAACAAATAAAAGGAAGAGGCTTATATCTATTTATACTCTCAGAACCAACCCCCTCCCCACTTGCTTTTTAATTGTGTATCCAAAAACATGAAATCCTAAGAGGAAAGTATATCCCAGATATTACCCACCAATTTTGATAGCTATGTGTCTGCTTTCCTTGAGCCAAAGATAAAATAATACCTAATATGTTAGTTATGATGTAGTTTTAATTACTAAGAAATAGTATCCACTATTTTCTGCAACTGTTTTTAATTCATTATGCTGCCTGTATAAAGACAGGGTTGCAGAGTTAAGGAATATAAATGTTGCAGGTGTTGAATCAACACCATCCCCTTTGCAATTTACAATTTGGCTCTTCTTCTCATCATATATCATCATAAAAGCTGGAATTAGTTGAGAACTTTCGGTTGACAATCCCAGATCATTACTGAAGATGAAGATATATAAACAAAGTGTTTTCTCAGGACAATCTTCAGCTCCAGTATACTTTTTCCCTTCTAACCCATCAGCTCTAGCACGTCTGAATTTCTTGACCTTTAAGGCACTATGCCAGCTCCATCTGTTTACTCACATATTGTAAGTAAATTTTTTTTACAGATGAGTTTATCTACTAAAGGATTAACTTTTAGTTTCTTTTTATTAATACTAGTACACATGTTTAGTTTTGTCTGTGTTCTGAATATGCATGTGTTTAGATGTTTAAAAGATGGAAAATGGAATATAAGTTTTTTAAATGCAATATAACTTACATTAATTAATTTGACATACGGTCTCAGAGTCCAGCCAAAGCCATGTTTTCACTGAATGGTGAATGTTCCTCCTAAAGCCAAGGAAGGAAATGAGAAAATCTGTCTTTGAGTGCCTTGCCAACTTTATTTTTTTAAAGTGTTATTGTATCTTAGTAAGCTTCGTTTGTTGTATCTTTATAGCTTTAAACTTTTTAATCATGTTATTTTCATATATTATAGGAACTTTATCTTTAAAAATCAGGCTGAATTGTGAAATAATCTATCCAATTGTTAATATTAACATTTGCGATGACTCACTGTACAATTCTTGAGGTAATTTCAAAGCGTACATACACGAACACACCTGCACACACACACATCCTCCAAACTTTACAGAATTAAAATAAAGTTTCAAATTATATTAAATGCTTTAGTAGGGAGGAAAGATAAGAGCAAAATGAGAAAAGCCTGTGTGAAAGACTCTAATGACAACAATATCACCACTGCGTTGCTCCCAAAGAAAAACTGATAGGTGAAAAGCGGCCTGTGTCAGGGTTAGTGTTATGTAGCAGTGAGCAATGCTACCAACATTATCAGGTTCACTCATAAAACGTAAATTTTAGTGCTCTGTTATAATATAAATGAGAAGTGCCCAAAGTATTAAAGCTTAGCATAAGATGGTTAGGTGTTAGATTTTTTATTTTCTATAATTTTGAGATTGTGTTACAGCTAAAAGGAAGAAAGCAATTACCAATCAGGCTGGTTCAGAAGTAGTTCCTGCAATAACACGATCTAATATAATCTAATGATCTTATAAGCATAATTTCTTTTCTAACATTGCACTTCTAAGCACAAAATTCAGCTATGTTTTTCTTTTCTTTCATTTCTTTGTTATTTTGGGACAGATCTTGAGAAACTGTAAACTGTCAAGCCAATGAAATTTTCTCCTGAAATATTAAAAATATAGCCATTTATACTGATGCAAAGTGAAAGCCAGAAGTCTAAAATATTTTATCAAGTCTGAAATGATTCTTAGCTTAACTA
>NW_012149729.1:5717550-5728471 GCF_000956105.1 Propithecus coquereli
TTTTAATATGTGAATATTTCAGAAGACAAGATAGTTTGTAGCATCATCAATAGAACATACTTCTAATTGAAAAAGTCAGACAAGAGAATTAAATTGACTCAGATAAACATTTTGTCTTTTTAAGGGCCAGTGGGTAAATGTCTTACTGCACATTTAATCTCTGAAATTTTAGGAAAAGTTTTTATTCTTTAGCCATCTAGTGAAGAATTAGGTAAATCTGATTCTTTATAAGAACATGGTTTAGTCTCACATCCAATTAAAAATCTAAAGACTAAACATAGTAGAAAGTCATATAGGTTCCAACTATATAAAAAAATATATAAATGAATAATTTGGAAAGCCTGAGTAAGAACCAGGGTTAAAGTTGAACCAGTTGAACCAACTTAATTATACCCATTTATAATCATTTCTTAAAATCCTGTATTGAAGGCAATCTGCACCAGAAATAGGTTATTAAGTATGAAATGTCCAATTTCCTTAAGTACTAACTTTGACAGTTGATATCTCTGACATATCACTTTGACGCTTCGTGTTTTATTTTTATTGTGAAGGTACATCTTCAGTCTTTCAAACACAAGGGTTAGCTTGTGATTATCTTTCAAAAAATTTTTTAGAGCAATTTTTTTGGAATCATGGATAAGTCAAAAATTGTGTTATTTTCGAATTGTGTTCTGTCAAGGAACAAATGCAGCACAGACAGCTTGAAATATCAACGATGTGTTTGGGAAGGATGTGGCTAATGAACCCACAGTATGGCGATGGCTTGGAGTTCCATTCTGGTGATTTTAATTTTGAAAATGAGCCGCATGGGTGACCTGACACCATGGTGGATAATGATGAGTTGTAAGCCGTAGGTAGAAGCGAATCCATCTCAACCTATGCGTGAATTAGCAGCAAGGTTTAATGTTATTATTCCAACAACATTGGACCATTGGAAACAAATCGGCAAGGTAAGGAAGCTGGATAGATGGGTTCTGCATGAATTAAACAAGCATCAGAAGAGAAATCATCTTGAAGCTTGCCTTCCTTTGTTGTCACAATGTAAAGGTGAACCATTTCTACATTGTATTGTTATGTATGATGAAAAACGGATTCTTTTTGACAATAGAAAGCATTCGGCACAATGGTTGAATAAAGATGAAGTGCAGAAGCACAGTCCAAAGCTGAATATTTATAAAACAAAAAAGCTAACCGTGTCTGCTCGGTGGTCCAGTGCTGGTATCGTCCACTACAGCTTCATTAAATGTGGTCTACTACAACCAGATGTATACTACAACCAATTGGAAGGAATGATGAAGATGCTTGTGATTAAGCAGCCAAGATTGGTCAATAGAGATAGGTCAATCCTCTTGCAAGACAATGCTCAACCCCATGTCACACAAACAACGCTGCTCAAACTGTAACACCTGGACTTTGAAACTCTGTCATCCACTGTATTCACCAGACCTTGCACCAACTGAATACCACTTCTTCCAATCTTTGGACCACTTCTTGCATGGAAAAATATTCAATTTTCAATGACCTGTGGAAAATGCCTTTGGCAGTTTCATCGCCACTCACTCTCCAGGCTTTTTCATTGCTGGCATAAACAAGCTACCATTAAGATGGCAAAACTATGTTGGTAATTTAGGTGCATACTTTAATTTAGTGTACTGCTTGTTGCTTGATATATAATAAACTTCACCTTTGATTGGAAATTAGACATTTGATATTTAATGACCTAAGAGTAAACTTGCATCAGTGACTTTGAGATACTTGTTTCATTTTTATCAGTTTAAGTGTTTTTCTCAAATATCCTAGAGTTTAAATATCCTTACGTGAAAGAACCTTGTATACAGTGTTTAAACAAAAATCATGGACAAAATACAGCAAATCCAGAGCTATCAGAATGTTTTGTTTGTTATGTTTTTTGTGGACACAAATCTCACAGTTTTACAGCCGGTGAATTTTCTAACTGCCTTCAGTTTACCTCCATGCTGCCTTGGTGGTCTCAGAAGTAATCCAAACCTACCTGAGGAAATTAGGGCATCTGTAAGCATCATCACTGCAAAACTCATGTGTAAATTAGTGTCTTCATTCTAATGCTATGAATACACAAGTGTATGTCCAGTCATACATATTTAGGTGTACTATCTTATGTATCCCGTAATTATCTTTTCACTGATTTTTTTATTGTCACTCATCACTCTTGAAATGAATTACAGGGAAAATTCTAAATGGCAGTTGTCTCATAATTGTGTGACGTTCCCAATAGATATAACATAGATAAAAAGCAATGATGCTGACAATTTGTTTTCATTCAGGTAATTACATTGAGAAACCATTGCAATAGGTGATGGAAATAATTGTTAACATGATGGTTTAAATGTGAATTGATTTGGGTTTTTAAAGAATATTTTGGTAAATGAATGGTGAAGAAAAGAAAATCTTTCTTACAGAAGAATTTCAAATAATATATAGATACAGATACAGATATAGATATAGATGTTCCTCCCTCCAGGAGGTGGAACATAATTCCTGCTTCCCCCGCCCCCCATACACACCTTTGAGGTTGGGCTAGACTTAGTCACTCACTTTCAAAGAATAGTATGGAAAAGTGAAATATAGTAACCTAAAGAAGAGATACCTGGCAAACATTACCTTAACCAGGTAATGAAACTTATTCTCCAGGGTGTCTGGTGGATGATATGACAGTGAGGTCACTTCACCTATGTAGTATGCTGTCCGAAATCTCCTGGCCTCAGTCTCATTATGAAAAACAAACAAATAAACAAAAACCATTAAATGAACCCAGCTTGGGGGCATTCTCCAGGATACCTGGCCAGGGCACCTCAAGACTATCAAATTAGTAGGGGAAAAAAAAAAAAAAAGGAAAAAACTAAGAAACTGATACAGACCAGAGGGGCCTGAGGAGACATGGCAATTGAATGGATATGGATAAAATATTTGGGACGGGATTCTGAAGAACAGAGAGGACATTAATTTAAAATTCAAGTAAACTTTGGAGTTCAGTTAGTCAATAGTGTACCAGTATCAGTTTCTTAGTTGTGATAACTTTGCCATAGTAATGTGAATTATTAGTAATAGAAGAAACTAGGTGAGAGGTATGCAGGAACTCTCTGTACTATCTTTTTTACTTTTCTATACGTATCAGATTATTCCAAAATAACAAATTATTTAAAAATAAAACAAAAGAGAAATATTATCTGGGAACATTACACACAATGTATAACACATACATTCAGTGGAAATTTTCTTAACCAACTATTTCTTAGTTTTCTGTTTAGATGAAACTATTTATTTTCAGTCAGAATATATTCCCTCAGGCCTACAACATGAGAGGAATTTATAACTAGGAATATCCATTCTTCTCCCACCAGAGAAGTCTATAAAAATTCAGTTGTGTTTGGAGCCAAAACTTTTTCCTATTATATTTTTTTTAAGTTTGCATAATCAAATAAACTACTATATAGCTTCTAAGCTTGAAGAGTGTTGTTGTTCCATAACTAAGTATTTAATAAAAACATCAACAATGTGAATTACCTAAATTTTTCCATTAAATTAATACTAACACTGAAACTTTCTCCACTAGAGAAAATCATAAAAATCTGGGTTTATCTATTCATATTACTGCCCAGTTATTTAAGTTCCTATTACCCTTTAAAGGAAATAAATAGGAAATTATAGATGTCATATTTCTGGTGTGATGCAGTACATGCAGTGGTTAAGTAGAGAATTCATACCTAGGCCAAAGGTACGGTTAAATCTTGTTTACTGCTTTCTAGCTATGTGGTACTAAAGGAATTAGTAATCCCTTGTATGACTCAATATCCTCACCTATAAAATAATATAACCAAACTCCTTCAGTTCTTATGAAGACTAAATATGCTAATATATGCATAACACTTAACTAGTACCACAGAACATAAATTTCACATAACTTTTAGATGTAATTAATTTGTTCAAAAAAAAGTAGAATTCCAATAAATAGATCTATTCTCAAAGAAACGCCTCCATTTTGAACTAAGTGGTCAAGTGCAGTTCAGACTATAAAGAATAAGAGGGTAATTTGATGATCAATAGTTATAGAAAACATGACAGTTCTAATGAGTATCGATGTGACTAAAATATCTAGCCACATATCTTTTGATTACATTAATCTCACAAATATTAGAGAGTATTATCCTAAAATATTATTAAAATGCTATCCAAAGACAAAGAAGCCTTAAAATTTAAAATATACAAAAAATGATAAGGCAAGAAACTATGCACAGTAAGTTACAATTGAAATATGTAGTTCAGTATTGGAGCTAGGTGAATGGGCTTAGTTGCAGCGGTGGAGAACCCGTGGTCTCAAGGCCACCATGGCCCTCCATATCCCAAATCATGGCCCCTTTACCGAATCCAAACTTCACAGACAAATCCCTTTATTCAAAAGATTTGTTCTTTAAAATTTGGATTCAGTCAAAATGCTGCACTCAAGGATTCAGAAGGCCACATGTGGCCCCAGGATCTGGTGGGCATTTCACTAGTTTGTGGTCATAGATCACAAACAAGATCCATGATCAGGCTTTTCATACCATTAAAGAAAAATTATTCAATGACACTTGTTAAGACATGGTAAGGACTACTAAAATAAGCTATGGATCACAGAAATGGGATTCTTCAGTGGATGAGAGATTAGGCTCAATTCCAAATGTAGCATGGGCACTGGAATTTACAACCAAGGAGTGGTGTGCCTGTGGGGGTGTCAGTGAATGGAAAATTACTAAGAGGTAACATCGAGTGTTAGGGAGATTCTACTGACCTAACAGGATTCTTGTTAGAAGTTGTCATCAGACCTCATCTGGGGGTTGGTGAAGCATGAGAAACCTGATCAAATATGGAGAGTGATCAGATATCAAGGGTGTCGATTCTTCATAAATTGACTTACCAGTATTCTTTTTAAAGCTATATTTTACAAGGAAGTTCACAGATGTGCCTAGGAAAAAATTCAGAAGCCTGATTAAAGCTCAGTTAAGCAAAGAGTCTTTGTCAATACCCCTACATATTGCATTTACTTGATCAATGAAGTGCGAATGGAAGAAAAGAAGTTCTTTCCATTAATAACAAAAGAGATTCAGCATGTGTTTTACTAACATTGATCATATTTTTCATCTTTGCATAAGAAAATATCTAACATATACAAAATCTAAAATGCGGTTATACTATCGTCTAATCAAAACAGACAGAGTCTATTTTTGAATATAATTTATTCCTGAAAGTAATTATAAAGTGGACAATAAAAAGAACCTTATTTTCACAAAGAAAAATATGCTGTTAGTTATCTCATCTCAACATATTTTATATAAAGGCATGCAACTTGAATTAGGTATCTAAGATTGTCCTCTGAATTTCAAATAGTTGTTAACATATCTAATGAAGTTTCAGTATAATCACAGGCTTGCATAAATGAAGGTCAGATGCAAACACACACACACAAAATACACATTCCCATATACATGCCCCCTACAATAAATATGAGCTACTGGAATTATTTTAAATTGCTTGAAGTACTATGAAATATTTTGATCCAAGTCCTATGATATTGAAATACATGTTGATGGTAAGAGATCACTTGATGCTGTTCAATGAGTCCCCATTAGATTTTAGAAAACTGTGTCAAAAAGGAGAGAGACTTGAACAATATGTATTAGTCAGGCTGAATCCTGGAATTTAAAGTGACAAAAGATGAGAACTGAGAAACATGGCTGGAAATATTAAGTAATGAAACATATAGTTCTAGAAAAAAATAATTATATGATGTTAGGAAGAATTAAAATTAATAGAGAATTTTAAACTTACTTAAAACACCATTAGGAACAGTTAAGTAAATGGACAATGAATGTTGGGAGCCAAGTTTCTCACTGTTGGAGTGGAAATTTACAGGTAAGCAAAAGAAAGAGACTAGAATGATCCATGTACTGATGTCACAGAATTGGAGACATTAGTAAGAAATCATGTTTAGCTTAATACAATTA
Organism: Propithecus coquereli; assembly: GCF_000956105.1. Classification (NCBI taxonomy): domain Eukaryota; kingdom Metazoa; phylum Chordata; class Mammalia; order Primates; family Indriidae; genus Propithecus; species Propithecus coquereli. The sequence goes on from NW_012149729.1 coordinate 5,723,571, forward strand.
TAGATGGAGATGGTTACATATAGAAATGTTTGGAGATATATAAATACATAGACCAGTATATGAGCATATGTCTGTCTGTATACACACACACACGCACACACACACACACACACACATTTGCTCTGTCAGCTAGGAAGGCTTAAGTGGCAATGAGCACACTTAGTGACAGATCTTGACTGTTAATATGGTTCAGCAATAAAAGAAACCAGGGCTCTTTGGAGAAAGTCTGGTTCTATGACTGGGATGAGATTGGAATATATTGCTGTAGCAGAAAGTAAGGAAGTGCTAATAAATAAATGACTAAACAAAACCCTATATCTTGGAAGAAAAAATGCACTAGGTAAAAACTAAGAAAATCTGAATAAAATGTGAACTTAAATTAGTAATACTGTATCAATATTGGTTAATTAATTATGACAAATGTATCGTGCTAATGTAAGATGTTAATAACAGAGAAAACTATGTACTAGAATATATGGGGATTTTCTATAAGGGAATTATTTCTCAATTCTTATATACATCTAAAACTGCTATAAAAACTAAAGTCTATTATTAAAAAATAACAAGCCTCCATTGGTACAGCACTTACAATATTAATACAACACAAAGAAATTCTCTCTTCATTTCTATTCTATACCTCTAATTTCTTTTCTCCAGGTTTAAGTTGAATAAATCAAGGAAGCCAATGGTAAGCATTCACCAATAATAAACACATATAGGATAACAATCATAGAAATAGAGGACTGAACTAAAGTTGTAAGTCTTGATAATAAATTATTGTCAGAGGTTCTATTTAAGAGCTACCTGGATTTATATAAGTACTTGGTGCCATTCTAGATTGTTGTTAATCTATAATTTGTATCTTTGAGCCTTATATCTGTATAATTGAGCAAAGTTAAATAATTGCCCCAACGTTAAAAGTAGTATATGCATGAATGATACATGTATAAACTAAATAATTGAGTGAAAGTGTGATATATAAGGTAGCATTAAGTAAGTATTGAATTCAATTATGACATAGAACACCTCTAGGGTAATTAACTCATGGGAAAAGTTATTTTCAGCCTGAATCTGAGAGAACTACCCAGCATGTAACATGAAAAAAAAGGATATGTTCTCCAGAGCGAGGAAGACAAATATCATTACATTATTCAGGAGTTTTAGGTTATTGAAGGAAGTTTTCAATTTTTATTTCTCATCAAATGTGTATTATTTCATTCTATGATTATTTCAAATCTATTTCTTTCCTAAACTTTTTTAAAAAATTTGAGTGATCATACAACATGGCAGCATTTGCCACCACCTCCTCTGCTTTCAAAGGATGCACAAATATTCCAAAGTGCCTTTGTAGTCTGATCACAGAGAACTAAATTTTTGACCACTTACCAATTTATCATGTAAAAATTTTTACAAAACAAACAAAAAAATTCTTATTCCCATAGCAACACTGGATTGTAGAAAAAGAGAGAAAACACTGTCTTTTCCAAATTTAAACTATTTATTACATAATAGACTGATTTAACTTTTCCACATCTATTCTTTTCTTAATTCATCAGTTTTCCCAGTCATTTAACTTTTGAATGAAACTGAATCTTAGAGAAGAGATTATGAGCTGAAGTTTACTTAAATAAATCAAAAATATAAATGTCAGAATTAGTCATTGAGTTTCTGAAAATAATAGACAACTTCCACTACCATTCTGAGTCTAGAGGGAAGCTAAACATTCTCACTACTTAAACAACTCAACAAAGTAGCTCTCGGACCAAGGTTATTTTTTTATTAATAATGTTGGCTGAAGCTGTCCGTCTGGTTTTTAAATTGCTGTAAGCATAGAAACAGTCAAATAGATATCATGAAAGAAAAACTTGAGTAGAATATGATCAGGATATAACAAAAAGCAGTGAGAAATCTCCCTTATTGACAACCCTTCATCTTGCATAGCCCATTCATTGATTAGGCAGATCATTGTCTCCTGGGCATGTGTGTATCACCAACATAATGTATTATGTAACATCATAGTTACTGTAAGGTCACTATTTCATGTCTCCTTTCTTCCTCTCCATCCCCGGTTTGCGTATGTATTTCCTTGGCCAAGACCCTCAGCACCAGGAGTCTGAATCTGTCAGACTCTTCTCCCATCGTCCTTATCTCAGAGAATCTACATGATATTAAGAACTCCTACCAAGGGGACTTGTGAACAACATATGTGAGAAATTATGACCTGATTAAGCTGAAATAGAACAATCCACAGACATTATATGAAAACAGTAAGAAATATCAAACCATCCTAAAGCAATCTAAAGCATATTTGTTACCTCTATATGAAATATTATTATTCTATTAGAAATTTAGTCAAATGTTTAGAAAATAAAGATTCAAAATAAATTTTATTTTTTTGCAATGTGCCTGATTGAAAATAGTATGGGGAAAATCTGTTTTTAATGAATTCTGTGCAAATGGAAGAATGGATATTAATTTGCCTAATAAATGTCTGTACCTTCAATTAAAATATGCCTACACAGACAGAATACTTAGAGAATGTGAGAGTGGTGTATGAGAGCCAACAAAAATAGAGAACACACTATATTGAGTTGAACTTAGACCAATTACAAATTCGGTATATAATATGAAAAAATATGATTAAATTAATTTCACAATCTTTGACAAGAGTATCAAGAACACACAATGGGAAAACGATAGTCTCTTCAACAAATGGTGATGGTAAAACTGGATATACAAAAAAATAAAATTGGACTTCCATCTTAACCATACACAAAATTAAACTCAAAATGCATTAAAGATTTAAATATAAGACTTGAAACTGTAAATTATTTGAAGAAAACATAAGAGAAACGTTTCTTGACATGAATCTTGTCAATGATTTCTTAGATTTGACACCAAAGGCATAGGTAATAGAAAAAAAAGAAAAGAAAACCCCAAAATAGACAAATGGGACTACATCAGACTAAAAAGTTTTTGCATAGCAAAGAAAACAATTGAGTACAACCGAAACCTATTGAGTGTGAGAAAATATTTTCAAGCCATAAATCTGATAAGGGGTTATTATTCCAAATATATAAGAATCTCCTACAACTCAATAGTAAGGAAAAACAAATAGTCAAATAAAAAATGGGCAAAGGAAGCAAACAGACATTTTCCCAATGAAGACATGCAAATGGCCACCAGGTAAATGAATGGGTTTTCAACATCACTAATCATCAGAGAAATGCATATAAAAACCACAATGAAATATCATCCCATACTTCTTAGGATCACATTCATCAAAAGAAAAAAAAAGATAGCGATGACAAATACGTGGAGAAATTGAAATCCTCATATGCTTTCTGAGAATGTAGAATGGTACAGCCACTGTGAAAAACAGTATGGTGGGTCCTCAAAAACTTAAGAATAGAACTACCATATGATCCAGCAACCCTGTTCCTGAGTATATATCAAAAATAATTAATGAGGATCTCAAAGAGCTGTCTGCACCTCTCATATTCTTTGCAGCATTATTCAAAATATCAAAAAGGTACAACCTAAATATCCATTGACAGAGGAATTGATAAGGAATATGTGTATACACGAACAGTGAAATATTATTAAGCCTTAAAAAAGAAGAAATGTCCTACCATTTGTGACAACATGGATTAAGTTAAAGGACATTATACTAAGTGAAATCAGCCAGTCACAGAAGGACAAATATTACGTGATTTCACTTATATAAGGTATCTAAAATAGTCAATTTCATAGAAGCAGAGAATAGAATGACAGTTGCTCAATTTTATAGAAACGGAAGAGAAAATAAATCCTGAAAAAATAAGATAAAAGAGAGGGATAAATAAAAGAGAAGAAGATAAAGAGGAGACAAACTAATATAGAAAATTGACAATGTAAATGTACTGATTCTTTGAAAAGTCTAATAATATTGATAGAACTATAGTAAGTCAGATCAAGAAAAAAAAAAGGAGGTATCTCAAATGCCAATAATGAAAAAACTGAAGAGCTAAAGAGTCTATAGATATAAATATGACAGTACATTTCAAAAAAGAAAAAACTTTTCTCCAAAACATTTTTTGTAAAAGTGATAAATAGTTGAAAGAGAAATGCATTGAAAACATGACATATAATAATCCTGTATCTGCTAAAAATGCTAACTTTAGTTTATAAACCTCATGAAGAAATATCATAAGATTCCCATTGGTTTATTACAGAAAGGAAATTTTGATTTAGCACTCAATAATCAATGTACACATTAAATAAAAATAGGGGAAAAATCACCTGATCGTTTCAATAGATGCAGAATAAACATTTGATAAAATTCAATGTAGTTTTCTGTTTAAAAAGTCTGTAGACTAGAGTGTTTACATAACAAACAGTATTTGTAAATGACTTCAGACAATATCACACCCACAGGTTAATTATTGAAATATTTCCCTCTGAGATTGGGAAGGAGACAAGGACACTTGCTATTACCACTTCCATTCAAAATTACACTGGAAGGCTTTACTTGACTTAAAGGTATAAATACATTTAAGGAAACATACAAATACATAAATCAAAGACATTGGAATAAACACAACTGTCATCATGCAGGCCATATCATTGTAAATACAGAAAACACAAGTAATCTACCAACAAATTTTAAATGAATTTATAAATGAACTCATCTGTTTAAAAAGAATACTAAATACAAGATTAGTATATAAGAAATCAACTGTGCTTCCTTATACCAACAATAAAGAAATATAAATAACATTTTAAGTAGTACTTAAATATCACAGGCCAGCCGTGGTGGCTCACGCCTGTAATCCTAGCACTCTGGGAGGCCGAGGTGGGAGGATCCCTTGAGGTCAGGAATTGGAGACCAGCCTCAGCAAGATAGTGAGACCCTGTCTCTA
>NW_012149729.1:5728521-5733932 GCF_000956105.1 Propithecus coquereli
CTTTTAAAAATATATGTGCAAGACCTCTACCACTAAAAACTGTACAATTTTCAAGAAAAAATAAAAAAGACAAATAAATGCAGGGTTACAAAATGATCATGGTTTGAAGACTTCAACATAGTAAGATGTCAGATTTAACATAACCACAATTGAAATCTCATCGGAACAAAATATCTAAGGTTATTTTAAGAACAAAGCTGGAGAATTTGAACTAACAAATATAATCTACTGTTGCTAAAACAGTGTAGGTGCAAGAAAAGTCAAACTGATGAATGACCTACAATGTAGTAGAGAGACAGACTCACGTACATATGGTCAGCTGCCTTGTGACAAAGGTGACTACACTACAGTGTAGTTGGGAAAGAATAAAACCTTCAAAATATGTTACTGGCTCAATTGTTTATTCACACGCAAAAAGTGTGTGTCTGAATCCCTATTTTATTCCTTAGAACTCACCCACACACATTTTAGGTGAACTGAAGATCATAATAAGAAACAAAACAGGAAAGGAAAAACATAGGGGGATATTTTTGTGACCTTGGAGTAGGCAAGCTTTCTTAAAAGGACCCAAAAAGTACAAATGATGAAGTAAAAAACAATAATTTAGACTAAATTAAACTATACTAATTTTGGTGAATGACTAAATTTAGTTTATTAATTTAGTTTATTTAGAATGAAGAACTTCTCTCTTTAACTATTAACAGAGTAAAAAGGCATCCAACAGAGGGGAGAAGATATTTATAATAAATTTTCCAATAAAAGATCTACTTAATATATAGTTAAGTCCTCAATATTGTCTACAAGTTCTTGGAAACTGTGACTTTAAGCAAAATTGCATATAATGAAAGCAAAATTTTTACTCATCAACGTTATAACAAAATGATGCTGTTAAATAAACTGATGTTATTAAAGGACCTGCTGTAACTTATTTCACTTAAAATTGTAGTTTCTAAAAACCTGACTATGATGTTAAGTGAGGACTTATTGTATATTTTTTAAAAAAGAAAAAGATAACCCAATAAAAATGGGAAAAACTTGAAAATATTCTTCATTAATAAGAATATGTAAATAATCAATGAATATATGAAAAATTGTCTAGTGAATTAATTTTAAAATAAATTCAATACCATTTCCTACCCACCCAAACAGTTGAAATGGAAAACACAAAAATATCAAATTTTGAGATTGTGTAGAAACTGGAGCTCTCACACACTGCTATTATAAATTGTTGCAAATATTTTTGAAATCTCTTTGGTAGTATCTACTAAAAGTAAGCATTTGCAAATCCTCTGACCCAGCAGTTTTACTCTTAGGCTATTTTCCCCAAAATGTGTTCATATAGTTACCTAAAGATATATACTATGCTCTTAAATATCAAGTCTATTGAAAAAGATACATACTATAATACTTAAAGCAGCACTATTCGCAATAGCAAAGACATGGAATGAACCTAAATGTCTATTAACAGATGATTGAATAAAGAAAATGTATTATATATAAACGCAGAATATTAATACTATTTAGCTATAAAATAGAGTGAAATCACATCACTTTCAGCAGCATGGATGGAATTAGAGGTCATTTACTTAAGTGAAACAACTCAGACAGAGAAAGACAAATACCACATGTACTCATAAGGGGGAGCTAATGAGCTCTTATTAGATATCCAGAGGAATTGCTGTAGTAAAAACACGGTATAAAATATGTAATAATAATAAGCCTTAGGAGAAAAGAAAGTAATGGAGAGAATTCTGTGATTTTATTTTCTTGTTTGTATGTTCTCATTTCCCACATTTCCATGCATTGCATATTTTACTATTCTAGACTCACTGTAAATAGTCCACCATCATCTTCCAAATGCACACACACACACACACACACACTTTTTAATTTTCATTCTCTCTTTGTTATTAATTTATTTTGGTATCTTTATGTTATCATCATCTAAATAGTCCTATTTTGTACACTGTATGCCGAAACATGTACAATGACCAAGACTTGGAACCAGACTGTGAGCAGAAGTAAAGGAAAGAAACCAGAAGAACTGGTCAATGCAACTAACCATGGGGTCATTTGAATAATGATAATGCAGAAAGACAGCTGAGGCGGTGTTGTGCATGTGTCCAGGTAGTTCTGGCTTTTAGATTAGGAAACAGATTGTGAACAAGGAGAGAAATTAATTACCTATGGGTATAGAAGTTCAGAAAATCAGTATTACTCATTATAAGTTTACATGATACACATACAACTCCCAGGGACTAAGACATCTGTCCAATAATATATCCAACAGTTGCTCAGTCAGCCAGGGAATCCATTAGTAATGTTTAACAATTAATATATTCTGAAAAGCCAAGGCTGGTGTCTGACCTTTTGAAAAAATTTCTTGATATTTTTTAGTACTCAATATATTTGAGAAATAATGATCTCAGATTTTTGAGATCTGGGAACTCTAGTATTTTTACACAAAATTTTAATATGACTTCCTCCATTACTAAAAAGTAACACACATAGAATTGCCATTTAACAGATACCAATCACATAAAACAACAATAATGAATATTTCCAGTGAATCAGTATAATCAAAGAGCATGATTTGTTAGTAATAGATTTATTCTATGCTTCCTGTAATATTTGACAATTATAATGAAATTTCATTAAATTTCTCATACTATTTTCTGATGATTTTATTTATGATTTATCATCTACCATAACCTATGTATGTAGGCTATATATTATCCTTAAAATTTTATTCAATAAAATATACTAACTAATTAGAGTTAAGTTATGTATTGTATGCTGGCAGCAGAAAATTGACTCAAAATTATTAAATTACTTCTATATGGACTAAGAGCCATATACATGATTGTCTAAATAATTTATTTTAAAAACATATTAACAGATTATGAGTTATATAGAGAGAAGATATATTGTAATGTATATTATATGTGTATATGTGTGTATACAAACACATAAATGTGTACATACACATGTGTGTTTGTGTCGGTTCTAGTTCTAGCTCTTCGCACTCTCAATATTGTCCTGATATATGATTATATGCTTGTGTTTGTCAAATTCTTGCTCCCTACCTGTTACAGATTTGGATCAGAGTCCTTACTTCTGTATTTAGGGTTCTTTCAATATCTATTTGCAATGGTAAAAATTTTGTTTTGAAGCAACAAGTTTTACCAGCAGTATCTTTGAAAAAATGCCAGCTGCAAATTATCTATCACTCTTGGAACAGCTGTTCTCTCTGGTTTCTTTAATTTAAGCTCTAGATCCCTAGAACTTTGCTTCCTATGGAGTTTGCATTCCTCCTACACCCCTCCCCAAGATCTCTCTGTGACAGTAGAAAATTTGTCAAGAAAGAGATGCAGTGCTTACGTTCAAAATATAACATCTGTGGAAGGTTTTCCATGTGCACACAACAGCCTTCCTCTGGAGCCTTTGCTCCAGGTGCAGAAGCGCTATTAAGATTCAAGTAGCTTCCCGAATGGGTTTCCTAACCACTCCCATGAACACATTATGAGGTATCTTTTTTTTTTTATTTCAGCATATTATGGGGGTCTTTGTTTTTCTCTCTTCCTGGGCTTTTTAGATGAAAAAGTAAATCCTTACAAATTGTTTTCTTGGCATCAAGAAAAATCAAACAAAAATGAAAATTTCTCTCTCTACCCCATGTTCCACCACCTCATAAGATTTCTCTAAGTTTACTCTATCTTGTAATTGTGATTTATGCTTCCCATTTCTCAACTAGCCTACATATTTTCAGTTAAATTTTTAAAAACTCCATGGTATACATATACCACATTTTATTAATCCACTCATATATTGATGGACACTTGGGTTGTTTCCACATCTTTGCAATTGTGAATTGTGCTGCTATAAACATTCGGGTGCAGGTGTCTTTCTTATAGAGTATCATTTGCTCTTTTGGGGAGTACTATTCAGCTTTAAGAAACAATGGTAATATAGCACCTCTTGTATACTCCTGGATAGAGCTGGAACGCGTTCTACTAAGTGAGGTATCCCAAGAATGGAAAGACAAGCACCACATGTACTCACCATCAAATTGATATTAACTGATCAACACATAAGTGCACATATAAGAATAACATCTATTGGATGTTGGGCAGGGGGGAAGGGGGAGGGGGGAGGAGGGAGGAGGGGACGGGTATATGCATACACAAAGAGTGCAATGCGCACCACCCAAAGGATGGACATATTTGAAACTCAGACTTAGGGGGAAGGAGGGGCAAGGGCAACATACGTAACCTAAACATCTGTACCCCCATAATATGCTGAAATAAAAAAAAAATTAAAAACTCAATTCATGCTATACTACTGGTATTTTAAATGATGTGTCTTCACATTGTCCTCAGAATAATTCTAAACTTTCTGGAAAGAATAATTCTTATGTCCCCCTAAAAACAACAACAGCAAGAACAAAAACTATTTTTAGGTAACCTACTTTTTTAGATAACATCATTTAACTTAAAAATTACTTGAGTAAAAATTATATTTGTCTAGACGTTTATTCATTGTTTTCTTATAAAACAAAATAATAAAAATATATGAGTTCTTATAAAAATTTGATTAGTATCCACTCTGTTTCAGGTCCAATTTGCTTCTTAGTTGAAATTGTATCATTTATTTTAAAACATTGAAGAAAGAGTAGACAAAAAAATATTAATGAACAGTTTATTCATTCACATATTTTTCTATTTGTTACCAAAAAAATAGTCTTACTAATTCTTGTTGATGGAACCTGTCTAAATGTCTTTTGGTCACAATAATTATAAAACTAAGGAAAATTATAAAATAAATAATTTCTTGATGAAAGTGTCTTCCAAAAACTACTGCATTTAGCTGCACTGTTTTAAAAGTGAATAATCTGAGATATCTTATTATTTTTCACTACCTTTTATTTTTAATTTTTACTATACAGAGTATCACGTATTCCTGATGCATATATTGGGCTCATGCTACACAAACTTTACTTGAAATATTTTTGAATAAACCTTTAAAAATAAGTATATTTGGCTCATGCTGTGCTATAGAAGCTATATACAGTATATATTTCTAACAGAAGGAATTATTTGCTATTTTGCACATAAATTGGTTTAAATTTCAAGTGAAACAAGTTAATCATTATTCAATTGACTCCCACCAACTCCCTTTATCTCGCTATAAAGCAAATATGTTTAATTTACAACTAAAATATTTCAATATGTGTCTATAAAGTTTCCTAAAGTGGACTATATATTAGACTCTCAATCATCATGCTTCTTAAGTTTCCTCCTGAGAGGCTAATATGTAGCCCACTTCACAAATGTTTACAGCCAGGGATGTTTCCCAGTCCAATAATGCTATGTTTTACTTATCTACACACACACACACACACACACACACAC
>NW_012149729.1:5734262-5793218 GCF_000956105.1 Propithecus coquereli
ATACAAAATAGGATTTTTTAAAATGTTAATTTAAGATTTGGAAATTCATGTATTAATTATGTTAATTATTGTTTTGAAATTGGAATGAAAATAAAATCAAAATATTATCATAGCTGGGATTTTTCAGATGATTAAATTTGTCAGATGATTAAATGTAAAGGTCTTAAGATGTGTAAGCAAAAACTTTCCAAGGCACATGGGTAGAAAAACTCAAATTAAAACCTGATAAAAGATCTACATGAAGTTATATAATTGCTAGGCTTAATCTAGGAAAGAGAATCTGATCCTATATAATTAGTGTAGTAAACATTCCCAACTTATTCTTTTCCATCACCAAAGAAGCAATAAAAAGAAATAGTTAATTACAGCAATAATAACAAGGACCAAATATTAAGTAAGTATAATTTTTTATTTACATTTGGGTTTGTGTATGGGTGTGTGATTGTTGTGTTATCACACTATCAATGAATTCTCACAGGAACTCTCTATGTTAGACGTTATTATTCTTACTTTACAAATGAGGAAATAGATGCTCTGTCATACTAGATGATTTCCTTCACCCAGAAACAGTAAGAACCCACATTATTTCCACTGTGCCACGATGCTTTTGCTTCTACCATTTTAATGGCATTCTTCCATACATTTCTCTTGTAACTCACACACATTGGAAATACAGACCCATAGCAAAAGATACTAAAGTCCCAGATAGGTTAATACAGAAACATTAATTAGTATACTCCATCCCAAGTATTAAGGAGGAATATGTACACATGAGTAATATACATTCTCCTCAGAAGTCAAAGTTCCATTAGTAGATTTCAGACAAGAACCTATAAACTTAGGCTTCATACCACTCCCCGTCAACATAGATCAAGAGTGAACACAAATACTGGGTCTGAGATGGTAACTTTGCTAGTGCTTCCAAATCTAATTTAAGGGAAAAATGATTATGCTTCATATTCCCCAGGCCCCTCTGCCTCTGTCATCAGGGCTAAAGAGGAAATTCCACAAACTTACCATTCCCTATTCTGTATGATTATCTGCCTTATGCCACTCTGACTGAAAATCATCAAAAATATTCTCATCATACACTTACTTGGCATTATTAATAATTGTAATATTTCCATAACCCCAATTTTATACATTCTACTTTCTCCACCACCATCTTCCCATATAATTCTTTCTCTATTACCTCTTCTCCAGCAATCACTCATCCCAGAAGTACCAACAATCCATGGATACCATCAGCGTTTCACTGTCTCTTTCCTTCTTGATACTACTTATCTACTCATTCCCAGCTATAATTTCATAGTCAGTCCTTACAATCACCCATCTAAACACAACTTAAACTAACTTATCCATTGTAAAGTCATAGTTTCATTTGATCAAGTCACAACCATAGTGAAAAACAAACTCTGCTTTTTTTCCTCCAACCTTAGTACAGTGAAATATGGCTGAAGAAAAATTTAGCATGCTCTTTTACATTTATAAGCATGAAACTGAAGAGGAACTTAACTGTGGCTTAGCAATTATGATATACTTTTCTAGAGTATGGTAACTATTAACTATTCCAGTCTTCTAGAAAAAAATATTTCATATCTTCCTTTTAAACACTTCACCTGCCTCCTTAACACTCAACAACACTCAGATCCAACTTCACTGACAGCACCAAGCAAAGAGGACTTTCTCAAACATCCACCTCATGTCGACCCAGGTACTTCCATATACTTCTCACAATCTACCTTTGTCTCTGTGTCCATAAACAAACCATTCATGACCTTATGTATGCTCCCATCCCAATTTGCTAACTCAATGGAATCATTCCAGAAACTCTTTTGTCTTTCTTTTACATCAGTATTTTCACTCTAAACTACCCCCCACACATCTACTAACACACGTTATTACTTTTCATATGTTTAATTAAAAAAGAAAAACAATTATTAATGGAACTTCTGCCAATGAAGTTTCAAAATTTTGTCCATAATTTTCAGGACACTTCCTCAAACTTTGCCTCATCATTTCTCACCCTAGTTTTTTACTAGATCACCAGGGATCTTCACATTATATAACCTGTGGTAGGCTGAATAGTGGCTGCCAAAACATATCCAAACTCCAATCTCTTGGGACTGTAAATAGTTTACTTTATATGGTAAAAAGGATTTTGCATTTATGATTATGGTAAGAGTCTTGAGATAGAAAGATTATTCTGTACTATCTTTTGGGTCCAGTGACTATCACACGTTCTTATAAGAGGCAGGTAGGAATTTAGAGTCAGAGAGAGAGAGAATTTAAGGGTGGAAGCGGGGCCAGAGAGGAGAGATGATGCTACATTGCTGATTTTAAAGATGAAAGAAGGGACCGTGAGCCAAGGAATGCAAGTGATCTTTAGAACCTGCAAAATTCAAAGAAATGGATTCCTTGCTTAAGTCTCCAGAAAGAACATCAGCCTGTGGACATCTTGATTTTAGTCCAGCAAAACTGATTTCAAACTTCTGACCTCCAGTACTATAAGAGAATAAATTTATGTTGTTTTATGACAGTAAGCTTATAGTAATTTGTTACAGCAGCAACAGAAAATTATAATAATATATAACTCAATGAGTAGTCTTCAACTATCAAATGAATGATAGGATAGATGATGATGATAATGATGATGATGGAGAGAATCAGTAATACAACATCTTTGAAAATTCTTCCCATCCATCATATTCTTTCTTCTCTTGCTTTCTGGGATACCATAGTCCCTATTTTTTTAATAAGTGTACTTCATAATTATTCTTAGTTCTTATACTTTTCCCTGGCTATTTCAATTAGCTGAAATTTTTAAAAAAGAGTCTGAGGCACAATTATAAATAAAATTATCCAAGAGAAAAGAATAACTTAGAGACAAATATAGTCTACTCATATCCTAATCTAAGATTATATTCTACAAACAGTAACTTTTTAAATAATACTGGGTAAAATGAAATTTAAATTGATTATTTTATCACAGACAGTCAGTGGAATAATGATGCTATAACTTAATTCAAATTCTTATATGATAATTGAAAAGTTAAAAAAATATTGACTTTGATTCAAAAAAGTGGCTATTGCTTTTACTCTGAATCCATTTGACCTACTTGAACAATAGATTTATACAATCATCCAATTTCAAATTGATTAAATTTGTTTGAGGTGATTTTGTTGGAAGATAAAGAACTTTCTTTTTCATTATTACTGTTTATAAAACTAATCAGTTATTTTTACTATTATTTTTGTTTAGATACAAATTAAATATAGTTGGATTTTTTAGAGATTTTGAGATATTTTGAGAGATGCAAACAGACTTTGAAATTATAATGGGCAAGTTAAAGCAAAAAATTAGTTTGCCTTTTCCTTTTAAATTAATATCAGTTCATGAATTAATAATAGTATTTGAACTGAGATACTTTAGACTCTATCTCCGGAGGCCCTTGCAAAACTCATTTTTTTATAAGAGAAAATAGTGAACTCATAGGCGTGATTTTTTTAAATCTCATGAAATATTAATAAAATTAATATAATAAATACGATTTGATTTTATTAAAAACAATTATTGTTGAATGAACAGTGGAGGATGCATAAAATAAATTTTAAAATACTGGATTATCATTTTATAAAACTAAAGTAATAAGAGTTTGCTATTGGTGTAAGGCAGAGAAGTTGACCAAAATACAGAGCACAGAGATTTTTCCATCAAGACCTGCACATAAAGAGTAAAACTATTAATACAAAGTTAATAGAGAAATAAAAGTAAGAGAATATCTTCATAATATAGAGATAATAAAAATATCATGAAATAAATAAAATGCTGGATTCTATTACTTCAAAATTGAGGAATTTTATTTCATGAAGGAGATATAGAAAAATTAGCAAAGAAATGAAAAACTGACAGAAGATATTTGCAACATCTAAATTAATTTCTAAAACATACTGGGATCACCTACAAAACTGTAAGACAGAGACATCTGCTACAGAGGAGCGCAAAACACAGAGAGGCAACTGAAAGAAGTGGAAACTCAAAAGGCTGACAATCATAGGGTGCAAAGTTCAAACTCAGCAGTCAGAGAAACTGAATTCAAAACAACAAAGTAAACGTCTTTACACCTATCAGACTGAGAATTATTAGGTAGCTGTATATTAACAAGTGCTGTCAAGGTGTGAAGATATGGAAATCCTGTGTACTGCTAAGGAAAGTTTCTATTCGTGCAATCTTTATGGAGAGCATTCTGGACTTACAAAGTCAAAATTCATAACCTTAGTCTTTAGGTATCAGAAATTCTACTCATACGTATATTGTAAAGAAATCAAAGTACTGCAGGAGGACAGTTTGGAGATAACTTGGAGTTATAATTTCTACTGGATAGTTAAATGTCATTTATGCAAACTACCATACAGCACTATACAGCAGATAAAAGGAAAGAGTAAGCAATAGATATAACAACATGAATATCACTTAAAAACATAGTGCTGAGTATCAGAAATAGAAAGAATAAGAAAGATAGAGTTATAGCACAATATCATAAGAAAAATTAAAACATGTACACAAAGAAAACACATATTTTAAGAATATATATAAACAAAAATGAACAGATACATATGTTAAAATGGTTACCTGTGGAGTGAAGGGAAACAGGACATAGGTTGAGGGATGAAAGAGAATGAATGACAATAAACAAATCAATCAATTAATCAATCAATTTAAAACATTCCTTGAAAATTTGGTGATGTATCTCACACACACACAAGGCACACACATATACACAAATATAGTATATATAAGTATATATATGTGTGTGTGTATGATCAAATGTCTATAAATTGTGACAAAAAAATCCATATTATAATTATATTTTTGTATCAGAAGATTTTTTAAAATTTATGTTTATGTGTTTGGTATATTAAGTTTCTCAATAAGGTTCCCAAGTCCATTTTTGCCTCTATACTACAGAGTTTTGAAATCCATGATAATAAGGAAGAACTTCAATATTTATTTTATCAAATGATGATTGGACTTTAGGGGTAAAATGGGCTCTTTAATAACAAAAATCTGTGCCAGGAAGCCATGCAATAGTTTAATATTGCCAATCATTTTTCAGTAAGGGAAGTAACTTTGATAACTATACTGCAACAAGCTCATTACTCAGGAAATATATGGTGTCAGACCTTAAATGTTTCCATAACAGTCCCAACAAGGCAAGTAAAAAATCTGTGAGGCTCTCATGCTAGAAACACACTTTCTGGTGTAACTGTCTAGGTTGCTTTGATTTCTTCCTTTGATTATATTGATATTTACATCAAAAGATTCACCGTAATTTAGAAAGGGATTCCCTTTCTTCATATGTACTCATTTTGTGACAGATACTCCAAGTGTCACTATGGCCTGAGCCCACTAGATGTGATTTCTACATGGTTATAAATTCACCAGCTGCTAACCTCCATATACATATCTTTGCAAAACTTGTGACCATGGTTGTGTCATAAATACTGTTTTATGTTCATTCAGTGTCCCTTCTAAGAAGAATCAAGGAGTGGAAGAATAAAGAAGATTCAGAAAAGAGCAGGACAAAGAAGGAAACATTTTAAATACGAAAGAAAAAATGTATCAGGAAATTTTAAAAGTATTAGGTTTATTTAGACTAGAAAAGAGTAGTGAAGTAAGCTTTTAATTGAGCCCAGGAGGTGGCCAATAACTTCTTTTTTCTTTTTCTTTTCTGAGGAGTAAACAAAAAATAGTTTAAGATGCAGTGGCACAAAAAAATATCAGACAAGTTCCATTAGACAAAAGAAATAAAACAATCTCAAAGAGGTGAGCAGAGTCAGTGGAAGTGGCTATCTAGGGTTCCACTGTATTTTCCTTTTTTTTTTTTTTTTGAGACAGGGTCTTGCTCTGTCACTCAGGCTGGAGTGCAGTGACCCTGATCATAGCTCACTGCAACCTCAAACGCCTGGGCTGAAGCCATCCTCCCACCTCAGCCTCCTGAATAGCTGGGACTACAGGGGCATGACACCACACCCAGCTAATTTTTGATTTTTTTTATTTTTTGTAGAGATGAAGTCTTACTTTTTCTCAGACTGGTCTCAAACTTCTGGCCTCAAGCAGTTCTTCTGCCTTGGCCTCCCAAATTGCTAGGATTACAGGCATGAGCTACCCTGCCCAGCCACTTATTTTCAGTGTTATCTATTTTCCTGACTCTTGTCAGTAGAGCACATGAATATCTAAGACTATGATCCTGTTTGGGTATTCCAATTGCTGAAATAGTTTGTATTCCTTGATGTTTCCATGTAAAATGCCTTTTACCTTCATTTTATTGTTTTACTGAATTCTTCCAATTTAGTCAGTCACAGAAGAAATACCATGTTGTGCTAAAAACAGAAAGTATTGAGAAAAAATGATGGAGAATTTGCATATACACATTTTTCAAGGATTTGTTGTAACGGTATTTTTTTCTTCCCCCGCCTTAGGATTCATTGTGAGTTTTACTGCATATTTCAATATTATCTTCTAAAATATAGTTTCCATAGAGAACTACTCAGTTCACAAAGGAATTCTCTGCAGTCACTCTTCTTTCTGTGTGCTAACAATTAATTTTGTTGAAGCTTGGTCTGAATATGCAACAGCCACCTAGGTAACATTTAGCTACCAGGTGTAAATTCCACAAGTGGAAGTTAATCCTTGGGAACCTGGCAAGGCTGGTACACTTGGCAAGGACACCAAGCCTAGAGTTATCATTTTTCTGTATGCATATTTCAATGTTCCTTTTGTGAATAAAAAGATGAACATGATTTTATTGTTTAATATTTACTATTGACTTCCAGCTAACTCCAAGAAGCTGAGAAACCAAAACTGCATGACAAATTATGACTCCTCTCAGGCTGGCCCTAAGCAATATAATGAAAAAAAGTAATTCAACTTTAAGTCCCCTACCTTACTTTCTGTCCCCACAGCTTCTAGCTAGAGCCTTCCCAGCTATCAAAATGTGACTTCCAAAAATAATGAGTTGTCAGTCATTTTTACTCCAGATTAAACATGTCACTGTGTTTCTTCTCCCAAGAACACTGGTATTTTAAGTCTCATTTCCAATTATGAAATGAAATATATTTTTCTAATCAAAATTATATCAAACAATAGAAAGATTATTATAAAAATAATATCATAGAGATATACTTTTTTTGGTGGTTAATTGCTTATATATCAGGAGACATTAAGAAAACTGTTGTTAAAATCATCGGAAGGCTATCCTATTGGGGGTTCGCGACGCCTCCTATATAACTGAGTTCCCGGGCAGTGTGGACTGCAAGAGATGGGAGAGACAAAGACAAGGGCACAAAAAGTAAGGCGAAAGGGTGTGGGGAAGTCAGGAGACCACTAGCATTTCCATAAGCCAGGTGGTCCTGACTGAAATCTAGCACCTGTTTTTACTCTCTTTTTCATGCTATAGATTACAATGATTTCACGTGAAAAACTCATGAGTTACAATGTGGAGAAGTTTCGAGTCTCCCATAAAAGTCACAAGATGCCTTAGCTAATTATTCTTTTATCTATAGAAGCAGGAACACATAGCTCGTTACTAAGCACAACTATGCCTTAAGGTATGTATAGATAGTATCTCTGAACTCAGCAGCTGTGGCCCATTCCATTGAGGAACAAAGAGATCAGTACTTCTTACTGGGAGGTTAGCTACCCATTAACTGAGGCATTCTACTAAGACAGGTGAGGGAAGGAACTCAACCTGGTGTTTTTTTAAGAGTTGGAGCCTGGTGTCCCTTCTCCCAGGCTGACATTTTGCAATCTTCCTTTACAGCCATGGGTGGCTTTCATGTCAAGCCACTCCGTGGCTTTTTAGGCATGAGGCCCCTCAGGATTTAAGGTGGGAGTCTTCTTTGCTATACTCCCTGATCGCTGGAATGTCCCCCAACTAGACAGTTAATTTCTGCCTTTATCTCCGACTCCTGCTCAGGCAGCATTCCTTCATCTCCTCTCCTCCTACGGCCTCAGAAATGGGGTCCCTAAGCACCAATGGTCTTATCCCCATCACTATCTTTATTACAGCTTGAAAAGATCAGATTCAAACAGATTTCATCTCATTTCTTATTTCTTGCTAAAGCACTCATCCTTTAAATCTATTAACTTTTTTCTTTGAAATATACATTAACTTCCATTGATGACTACTTATTTCATGTGAAAATTGATTGTTCAAGTACAATATATTTGGTGAGGAATAAGGAAGCTGCTTTTATGTTTTGGGTACAGAAAATGGTACTTGGTTCAGAGTAGGAACTTGATAAGCAATTAACAACTTGACAACCTTGCACCATCCTCCTACAATGAAACATCTTTTCTCTAAAATCCTAAAGAAATTTCATTCTGTGATAGAAAATATAAAGATATATGTAAAAATGTACTTAGCAGGAAACATTGTATTTTTAAGGAGGCAGTAATTTTAATTTTAATTTTTTATTTCAATAGATTTATGGAGTGTAAGTATTGTTACATGAATATGTTGTATAGTGATGAGGTCTTAGTTTTTAGGTGTACTCATCATCTGAATAGTGGACATTGTACCTAGCACATAAGTTTTTATCTTTCGTCACACTCCTACTCTGCCCCCTTGTGAGTCTCTAATGCCTATTATGTTGCTGTATATGACCATGCATAAGACATAACTTAGGTCCCACTTATAAGTGAGAACATGTGGTATTTTGGGTTTTTTGTTCCTGAGTTATTTCACTTAGGATGATGGCCTCCAGTTTCATCCAAGTTGCAAAAAAAGACATCGTTTATTCTTTTTTATGGTTGAGTAATATTCCATGGTGTGTGTGTGTGTGTGTGTGTGTGTGTGTGTGTGTGTGTGTGTATCAAATTTTCTTTATCCAGTCCTCAGTTTATCAGCACTTAGGTTGATCCCATATCTTTGTAACTGAATACACACTGTATTTTTATGGCTATATAATTCCAGCAAATAATTGGGAAATTACCATTTAGCTATCTCTGCAAAAATACTACATATTTATAAAAAGGGAAGCATCAAAAAACACTAAACAGTTGCCTATATGATGTCCCCTAAAAAAATCCCTGTGGCCTCTTTAGATATCCTGCTAAGTTATTGAAAAATTTAATCTAGATTATAGAAAGGTAAAGCAATGGCCATACTGTGTTAGCATGCACTTCTATACTGAACATTATGTGAAAAAGAAGGATTTAAAGAGACTATCCTTGGTTATCTGTAAAAATAAGAAGTCTGCTTATCATCATCCAGATTCTTACATTAATATAAAACAATCAAATATACTCAATGGGGTATATTGAGCTGTGAATTTACACACACACACACACACACACACACACAATCATACCCTGAATAATGACATTTTGGTCAAGATGGACTACATATGTGACAGTGATCCTGTAATATTATAATATCATATTTTTACTGTACTTTTTATGCTTAGATATATTTAGATACACAAATAATTACAACTATGTTATAATTGCCTACAGTATTGGATACAGTAACATGCTGTACAGGTCTGTAGCCTAGAAGCAGTAGGCTATACCATCTAAGTTTGTGTAGGTACACTCTATGATGTTGGCACAATGACAAAATCAGCTAATAACACATTTCTCAGAATGTATCACCTTCATTAAGTGATACATGATTATGTGTGTATATGTGTGTGTGTGTGTGTCCTCTATAGTAAGATAAGGGTTTGTGACTGTGTCCAGATAGGCTATTATTGGTCAAGTTGCTTATGCACATAAAGGAAACCACCTTCAGAACCTCTGGATGGTGTGTGGAGAGGAGAAAGCAAGTGGGAAAGCCTGGACGCTGACTCTGCTGTCTCATCTTGATTGATAAATAAACATGTGGCCTCCCAGACAGTGAGCGATTCCTCCAGGAATCAGGAGATCACCAAGTCCAAAAACATTTCCTTAATTGAAGAATTAGTTCTATCGTTTGCTTAATTGCATCATCCCTGAATAATTATTTAGGCCCTAAAAATAAAAGAACTGTGATGAAGCATAAAATTATGCTTCTCAGAAGCCATGAGACTTCACCTTGGAAGGACAGCGTCACTGGCAGCTGTGAGTGCCTGTTCTGGACTTGGTGCGTTCTGAGAAAAGTGTGCTGTAATCGGCTGCATCTGTTACTGCACAGTGTGACCACCTGCTCCAGCAGGATTACTGTACACTGTTAAATGAATCCAGAACATTACTTGACTTCACAGTGTGGAGCATGTAAGTGTGTGTGTGTGTGTGTGTGTGTGTGTGTGTGTGTGTGTAAAAAGTCTCTTCCCAGCAATTCATAGTCCCCCTAAGTCATTGCAGCAAACAAATGTGTGCCTTGTTCTATTACAAGAAAGAGTTTATGGAGAACTTGCAATCAATCTATCAGTGAATACCACAATTAGTTAAAGTTTTAGATCTATTACTTTTATGTATATTGAAGTTATATGATGTCTATAATGATTTTGCTGGTCCTTTGACCTTTGTTTACTCAGGAACACACATGTCTGAGGCAACAACAAAAAATACTCGCTAATAAAGAAAGTTGCAACCAATCCGGTGAATTTGAAAACCTTCTTTTTTTATCCTCTCTGTCTCAAGATGAAGAAGTATCTACTTCCATGAGAAAGTTTACTCAAATTCTCTATTTAAGATACTTGGATGTATTGATCTACATTAAAGGGCAGGAAAATTCCCTCCGTAGGGTCAGACAGTTAATATTTTAGGTTTTGTGAACCATATGATCTTTGTCACAACTATTCAACTTAGCTGTTGCTGTGTGAAAGCAGAGGTGGAAAAAATGTAAGCAGATGTGTGTTTGAAAGCAGGAAACCAGATTTAACCTGTAGGCTGTATTTGCCATCGGCTAATTTAAAGCAAGTTGGAAAAGTCTGGAGCGCCATAGGTAGAACTCGTTCCTGAAATAAGAGGACATAACAACCAAAATCGTGACTGTGGTTTACTGAACAAACTTTACGTTTGGGTTTACCTGTGTCCCAATTTGAGGAAAATTTTACCAACACTTAAACTGAAACACAGTGAGTGACCTACTCAATCTTGCCTTTCAAGCCCAATATACACACTGGAAGACAAAATAACTAGGAAATATCAATCTTGCCTTTTATGCAGGGGTCTTCAGAGAAGACTTGTAACATAGAGGCAAGTTGATGACCTTTAGCATCAAACAGAGCAGGATTGAGTTCTAATTCTGACCCTTAATGGTAAGTAATTTAACCTGTCTGATTCTCAGTTTTCTTATGTGAAAAATGGGTAAATTTATGCATATCTCTTCAAAATTCTGTAATATTAGATAATAAATGTAAACTTCTGAATACAAAGTACTCAATAAATAATAGGAAGCATTTAACCCACAAAATCCTCATTTTGTAACAGTAGGACCACAACTTCAATAACTGAACAGAGACAAATTTGTGGTCAAAGTTGTATTGGTGATGATCTTGGTATATGAGTTGCTGCCTGAATTCTGGGTCCAATTATGGCTGAGGTCAGTTACTGTTCATAGGATCAATCTTAATTCTAGTAATCTTTTTAAAGAATCAAATTAGAGGCTTGTAAATTTTCTCCATTTCTTGTTTTCTATTTGAATAATTTCTATTCTCATCTATATTATTTTTTCATTATATTTATTATGGGTTTAATTAGCTTTTCTTATTTTAGTTTCTTAAGGTTAATATTCAGATTATTTATTAAAAATCCCTCTTTTTTCTAACATAAGCATTTAGACATACTCTAAAATATTACTCTAAGCATGGCTTTAGCTGCATCAGATGAATTTTCATATGTTATATTGATCATTGAGTCCAAAGTATATACTAATTTTTAAATACCTAATTTCTATTTCCTTTTTGACCTAAAGATTATTTAGAAATGTGATGTTTGAGTTTCAAATATTTAGTGACTTCATTAATATTTTATTTACCAACAATTTCCAATTTACTTACCAATGATTTCAAGTATAATTTCAGTGTGGTCAGATCACTTTCTCTGAAATATATCTGTCATTAGAAATTTCAGATATTATAGTTTTCAGTGGAAAGATTCCTGTTTTGTTATATTTTATGTATCCCTTTCATTTCTTTATTGACATTTTATATCTCTTCATTGGTAATGTACATCATTTATGTTAAATTGTCGGATACATATTTCTTAGTTTTAAATCCAGCACCTGGGTCACCACAGGGTCTATTTATATTGAAATTTTAAAATTATGAGTTACATCCCCTGATGCTCCACATATATAATATTTTGGTTAATTTTATGCTGGTCATCTTGGACTAAACATTGTACAGAGTTGAGATTTCAATGTCTTCTCTTAAAAGTCATTGCATTTTGCTTTGGGAGACAGTTAAACTAGTGGAGGACCCTATTAGTAATGTCAGCCTTTATTTTATGCTTTGCGAGGACAGGAATATGTAGGTTTTGTCCTCACTCCTAAAATTTAGCAAATACTCCAGGGATGGAGTAGGCAAACTAAAGCCTACAGTCCAAATGGTGTTTTTTTATTTTGTTTTATTTTTAAATTCTTTTGGACATAATGCCTGGTTGTTTATATATTGTCTGTTGAGTCTTTGACACTAAGATTACAAAGTTGAGTAGTTGTTACAGAGACCATATGGCCATGAAAACCTAAAATAATTACCACCTGGCCCTTTACATAAAAGCTCTGCCAACCTTGTTTTAAGGCACAGTTTATACTCCTAAACCATAGACTTTCTACTTTCTCAATTGAATGCAGAACATCTGAAATAGGTCTCTTTAGTCTGTATGGGTTGGAAATCTAGAATTTCCAACACTGTGCAATGTCTAGCATATTCATTTAACACTCAGTGCCACAGCAACTCTTATGTTTTAAGCTTCATAATATACAGCCAAGTTTTACCCAAGTCACAAAAAACAGACAGATGTTAGAGACCACTCTGTAGCTTTCTCATTTCCAATATAATTCTCCACAAATTCTGGAATTCAACACCCTCAAATTTCTGTTTCTACTTAAGTAGCTCAGCAAGAGAGCTGTTTTCCACTTGGCCTTCAAACCCAGGTTCTGTAGCTAGTAAATGCTATAGGATGAAAGCCCAGGCTTATGTGTTTGCCTTCCCTCAAGAACCTAAGACCTGAGCTATCTATTGTTTAGCACCTGAGAAAGGTCATCTTTTATATTTGTCCAGTACTACAGTTGTTAACAATAATAGGGTAAACCCGTCATGATTACTGTATTGTGTCTGCAACTAAATCCAGTAATAATAATTCAATATTGATATATAAAATGAAAATGTGATAAACTTCTCTTGCAGTTAATAATGAGATTTTGGGTATGTTGTAGAAAAATTGTGCGGTTAGCTACTATCTTTGAATCTGCTAGATAATCTGTCAATTAAGAGAGAGTCAAATTTTGAATATAGTTTGTAACTGGGGAAAAGCAAAAGTTATAGAAGGAATTATGCAAATATATAAAAAAGTAAAAAATTACTCTGGTCTAAATACATCAAATTGTCTCAAGTATTTATTTTAAACTAAGTATACAAAATAGCATAGCAACTTGATCCTTCTTTTCTAAAAAGTAGGTATTGATTATTATATGTAGAAGGTACGCATGCATAATTCAAAATTAATTCAAGATGTTAAATTTGATGTAATCCTAGCACTCTGAGAGGCTGAGGCGGGTGGATCGCTCAAAGTCAGGAGTTCGAGACCAGCCTGAGCAAGAGCGAGACCCCGTCTCTACTAAAAATAGAAAGAAATTATCTGGACAACTAAAAATATATATATAGAAAAAATTATCCAGGCATGGTGGTGCATGTCTGTACTTCCAGCTACCCAGGAGGCTGAGGCAGGAGGATCACTTGAGCCCAGGAGTTTGAGGTTGCTGTGAGCTAGGCTGAAACCACAGCATTCTAGCCCGGTCAACAGAGTGAGATTCTGTCTCAAAAAAACAAACAAACAAAAAAAAAGATGTTAAATTTGACATTTATATGTTTCTATTGATAACCAATATAATTATGATGAATGCCAACACTAGCCATTAATAATTAAATATAAAAAACAAGCATTGTTAATTTGTTAAAGATTTGATAACATGGAAAATGACAGCTAATGAAAATGGTTGCATGATTTAATTTTAGAGTAAAATGACAAAATAATTTTGGTTTATTTTAGGAAGACCACATTTTCAACTGAACAGACAATCTTCAATTTAATATTGCTCTATTTAACTAACTTTTTCCAATACCTATGCATCTCAATTAAGCACATTATATATATAATTATCTTATTGAATTAGCCTTGATCATGGGCATTATAATCTTCAAAATGTCAAAGTAATAGTGTCAAATTAATAATGTCTGTATTTTAAGACCCATTCTTTTAATCTCCCAGAATTATTAGCTAATGAAAGTTTCCAGGCCATATAAGCACTAATCGGAATGTTTGAAGAATTTATACATTTATTTCTGAAAATAAATTTTACTGAATTTACAAAGCCTATTAAAGATAATTAGTGAATATTATCTGATCAATTCTGGTAAGAGTTAAGAAAGGGTTTTTTTTTAATTGCTGTTTGTTTTTGTTTTTGTTTTTGCTGGCATGCTTCTTTGGTTTTAGAAATTATCAAACTAAACTCTAGATTAGAAGCCAATTATTAATTATGTTTTTAAAGAAGCTAATAACATATCAATTTACTAATAATTGACTGCATACCATAATATAGCATACATTTTAGTGTCTATATTTTACTGTTTTACATTAATACTTACCTTTTATTCTCTAATATCTTTCTAGATAGGAATAAGACATACAACTTTTAATGATATTTTTATAGACAAACCAGGCAAAATGTTCCTACTTAGCTCTAAGTAATGTGGATGTAATTTGTGGTACTAATTCTGGACAAAGGTGACAGAGGAGGCTAGCCCACATAGACTCAGGCCTAGGACCAGTCCCTGGGATTCCAGGCTCTAATCTGGCCCCCATGGCCCCAGGCTCCAAATTGATCCCAGCACTGGGCTGGCCCACACAGCCCTGAACATCCAGCCAGCCCCAGCAGCAAGCCAGCCTCCAAAGCCCTAGTCTTCAGGCCAGTACCCATGAACCTAGCCCCCAGGCCAGCCCCAACAGGTCCAGGTTCCAGGTCAGAACTTGCATTCCCAGGCTCCAGATCTGCTTTTGTGAATTCAGTTTCAATGCCTGCCCAGCACCAGGCTGGCCCCTGTCTCCAGGCCAGTCTCCATGGCTCCTGATTTTATTGAACCCAGGGTCTAGACCTGTTCCAGCAAACCCAACATCTAGACCCTTTCCAGTAGAGCTTGGTTTCAGGTCAACCCCTACAGAAGGAGACTACAGGACCATTCCTGTAGAACCAGGCTCCAGGCCTGCCCTCACAGCCTCAAGCTTCATGTCCACTCTAGCACCAGGCTAGCCCCTGCGGACTCAGGCTCCAGACTTATCACGGATGCAGGTACCAGGCCCATCCCTGTGCCTATCTAGCTCCTGCAAACTCAGGCTCAAGACCAACCCCCGTGTCATATCAGCTTCTGTGGGTCCAATATTCAGGCCAGCTCCCATGAATACAGGATCCACACCCATCCTCACGTACTCAGGTTCCAAGGGCACTTACTAAGACCCAATCAATAGGCCCACTGTTGTGGATCCAGGTTGTAGGCCCAGCTCCATGGACCCAAATACCAGGCCCATCCACCTGCTGAATCAGCCACCAGGCCAGCTGACCTGAGAACTCTAGCACCAAGCTTGCAGGAAACCACACCATATGAATACCCCATATTTTATGAATAGGCTGATTGGTGGGGACCATCTTAGACAAAGCCAGTGTGCAAAGACTGTAATAAGTTTCTACTTCTTCAAATGTGTAATCAGCAATATAAGGCAACAAGAAAGATGATAAAACAAGAAATATAACACCATCAACAGGACACAATAATCTCCCAATAACTGACCCCAAAGAAATGGAGATATATGAAGGGCCTGACAAAAATTCAAAATAATTGTTTTAAGAAAACTCAGTGAAATTTAAGAAAAGAAAAAAAGTAAAAATTTCATGAAATCAGGAAAACAACTAACAACCAAAACAAAAAAAAAATTAACAAAGAGATTTAAGTCATAAAAAAGAAATCAAACATAAATTAGGCAACTAAAAAATACAATGAGTGAAATAAAAAACTCAATACCAAGCATCAACAGTACAATTGTTCAAGTGGAAAAAAAATTTTGAACTTGAAGACAGGTTATTTGAAAATATCCAGTCATAGTAAAAAAAAAAAAAGAATGAAAAAAGATGAGGAAAGCTTATAGAATTTATGGGACAACAACAAAAAAACAAATGTTTGAGTTATAAGAGTTTAAGAAGGAGAAGAGAGAGAAAAAAATCCTAGAAAGAATATTAAAAGAAATATCAGCAGAAAAATTTCCAAATCTGGGGAAGATATCAATATACAGGTACAGGATAGTCAAAGATCTCCAATCAAATTCAATCTAAACAAAACTACACCAGGACATATTATAATCAAACCATCAAACATCAAAGACAAAGAGAAGATCCTGAAAGCAGAAAGAGAAAAGATGTAAATTACATGTAAGGGAGTTAATATGCATCCTTCTCAAACCCTTCCAAAAACTTTAAGAGGAGAGAATAATTCCGAATTCCTTTTATAGGGCCAGTGTTACACTTATACCAAAACCAGATAAGGACACTACAAGAAAAGGAAATTATAGGCCAATATCCCTGATGGACATAGATGTAAAAATCATTAATAAAATACTAGCAAACAGGGACAGGCATGGTGGCTCATGCCTGTAATCCTCGCACTCTGGAAGGCCAATGTGGGAGGATCACTTGAGCTCAGGAGTTCAAGACCAGCCAGAGCAAGAGTGAGACTCCTTCTCTACTAAAAGTAGAAAATATTAGCTGGGCATCATGGAATGCACCTGTAGTCCTAGCTACTCAGGAGGCTGAGGCAGAAGGATTGCTTGAGCCTAGGAGTTTGAGATTGTTGTAAGCTAAGCTGACACCAGTGCACTCTAGCCCAAGCAACAGTGTGAGACTCTGTCTCAAAAAAAAAAAAAAAAAAAATAGAAAAGAAAAGAAAAGAAAGGGAAAAAAAAAAGTAGCAAATGAAATTCTTCAGTAAAATAAAAAGATCATTCTACAATTATCGAGTGGGATTTATCCCTGGGAGGCAAAGATGGTGTAATATAAACAAATCAATAAATGTGATACCCACATTAAGGGAATGAAGGACAAAAACCAAATGATCATTTGAATAAATGCAGAAAAAGCATTTAATAAAATTCAACAGCTTTTCCTGGAAAAACAAACTCAAAAAAATCAGGTTCAGAAGAAAACTACCTTAACACAATCAAGGTCATACATGGAAAACCCACAGTTAACATTATACTCAATATGGAAAATTTAAGTGCTTTTCCTCTAAGATCAGAAACAAGACAAGAAATTACACTGTCATCACTTCTATTTCAGAGTACTGCAAGTCCTACTCAGAGCAATCAGGTAAGGAAAAAAAAAAAAAACAGTATCCATATTAGAAAGGAAGTTAAATTGTCCCTATTTGCAGATAACACAATCATATAAATGGAAAACCCTAACGACTTCATCAAAAACTGTAATAACTAGTAAACAAATTCCATAAAGTTGTAAGATACAACATAAACATATAAAAATGAGTAACATTTATATACACTAACAACAAAGTATCTGACAGAGAAATCAAGAAAACAATTCCAATCCCAGTTGTTAGAAAATGTAAAATAAATTACATGAGATTAAATTTAACCAAGGAGGTGAAAGAATTGTACAGTAAAACCTATAAAACATTAATGAAAGAAATTGAAGAAGATATAAATAAGTGGAAAGATATCAGTGTTAGGGGACTGGAAGAATTAACATTGTTAAAATGTCCATCGTACCCATAATCTACAAGTTCAACGCAACCCCTATCAACATTCCAATGACATTTTTCACAGAAGCATAAAAAACAATCCTAACATTTATGTGGAAGCACAATAGACCCTAAATAGCCAAAGAAATCCTGAGTAAAAACAGCAAAGCTAGAGGTATCACACTCTCTGATTTTAAAATATATTACAAAGCAATTGTAATCAAAACTGCATGGCACTGGCATAAGAATAGACACATCAACCAATGGAACAGAATTCAAAGCCTAGACATAAATTCACATATTTATAGTCAATTAACTTTTGACAAAGTTGAATATTCAGTAAATGTTGGGATAGCCATATGCAGAAGAATGAAATAGGACCCTTTTCTCACACCATATGTGAAAAGCAACTCAAAATGGATTTAGGATTTAAATGTAAGCCCTGAAACTAAAACTACTGGGAAAAAAATGGGAAAAAATCTTCATGATATCAGTCCAGACAATAATTTATTGGATATGAACCCAAAAGCATAAGTAACAAAAGTAAAAACCTTCTGCACAGCCACAGAAAAAATTAACAGAATAAAGAGACCACCTAGAGAATGGGAGAAAATATTTGCAAGCCATATATCTAATAAGGGGTTACTATCCAAAATATGCAAGTAACTTACACCTCTCAATAGCAAGAAAAGAAACAAACAGACTAAAATATAAGTAAAGGACCTGAATAGACATTTCTCAGAAAAAGACATACAAATGG
Organism: Propithecus coquereli; assembly: GCF_000956105.1. Lineage (NCBI taxonomy): Eukaryota > Metazoa > Chordata > Mammalia > Primates > Indriidae > Propithecus > Propithecus coquereli. The sequence continues at coordinate 5,752,972 of NW_012149729.1, forward strand.
CCACTAGATATATAAAAGAGTGCTCAGCAACACTAATTATTTGAGAAGGGCAAATTAACGCTGTAATGAGTTATCCCTTCACATCTGTTCGAACAACGGTCCCCAAACTGTTTGGCTTCAGGGACCAGTTTTATGGAAGGCAATTTTTTTATGGACCAGGGCAGAATGGTTTTGGGGTGATTCAAGTGTATTACATTTATTGTGCACTTTATTTCCATTGTGATTACATTATTACAATATATAATGAAATAACTATATAACTCACCATAATGCAGAATCAGTGGGAGCCCTGAGCTTGTTTTCCTGCAACTAGGCAGCCCCATCTCTATTTGCAGCCACTGGCCAGTGCTAGCATCACCACTTCAGCTCCACCTCAGATCATTAGGCATTTGACTCTCATAAGGAGCACACAACCTAAATTCCTCCCAAGTGCAGTTTCCAGTAGGGTTCTTGGTCCTATGAGAATCTAATGCTGCCACTGATCTGTCAGGAGGCAAAGCTCAGGCAGTGTTGCAAGCAATGGAGAGTGGCTATAAATACAGATGAAGCTGCCTTGCTGGCCCACCGCTCACCTCCTGCTGTGCGACCCAGTTCCTAGCAAACCACAGACCTGGGGTTGGGGACTAAAGTGTTAGAATGCCTATTATCAAAAAGCGGAAAGATTAAGTGCTGGTGATGATGTGGATAAAAGGGAATCCTTGTGCATTGGTAGTGGGAATTAAATTCATATAACCATTATCAAACACTATGGAGTTTTATCAAAAATTTAAAAATAGAACTATCATAAGATCCTGTAATCCCACTACTGGGTATATATTCAAAAAATATAAAATCAATATGTCTACAAGATATCTGCATTTTCATGTTCATTGCAGCAGTAATTCACAATAGCCAAGATATGGAATCAACCTAAGCGTTCGATAACATAGAAATGGATAAGGAAAATGTGATATATATCCATAATGATATACCATTCAGCCTTTAAAAAGAAGGATATCCTGTACTTTGTAACAATATGGGTATGGAATCTAAAAAAGATGATCTCACAGAATTAGAGAGTAAAATGGTGGTTCCAGAGGCAGGGAGAAGGAAGTTAAAGGACACACATTTCAGTTAGATAGGAGGAATAGGTAAAGAAATCTATTGTACATCATGGTGATTATAGTTGATAACAATGTATTGTATTCTTAGAAACTATAAGAGAGTAAAGTATTCTCACCACGAAAGACATCATAAATGGGTGAAATAATACATATGCTTATTAGCTGGATTTAGCCATTCTGCAATGTATGCATATTTCAAAACATCATGTTGTATACAATAAATGTATACGATTTATATTTGTAGATTAAAAATAAATCAATTAGAAAAAAATAAATATTTTGAATTACACTGAAGACTACTCATGTAAAAAGTATATATAATTTAAATATTTTCAATAAATATATCAATAGAATTTTATCAGAGCAAAGTGATTTTCAAATGTAGAAAATAGTTATAATAAAGTAGAAACTTTGATCAAAAATTCTTTAAAAGTGAAATAAATCTACTGGAATTTACTTAAATTTTTTAAAATCAATTTTTAGTAAGTTCTAAGAGTCACAAGGACAGACAGGAATCATAGGTTGGGTCATGGGTAGGTCAATCTTGAGTTCTCTTGACTACTGGCTATATATGTATTGTTAATCAAAATTATGGTTGTATCAAGGATGGGCCTCTGGTGTGTGATGCTCACTGACAGGAGCAACCTCTTCTGTGACCTTTGATAATTTGAATACACCAGGGGATTTTTGAAAAAACAGAAGGGGTAGACGTGGACATCCAATTCTCATGTTTCAAATAAGATTTTGCCCTTGAGTTGACAGTCTAGAAAGAATAATATACCATGAATTTCAAGAAATTTACCTTCCTATTTTCTAGAAAGTAACCGCAAAATGGTCTACATAAAGAAGTAAAAGTGTGTGATATTCAACCAATCAAGTGCTCAGAAAATCAAAGTGACAACTTTTTTAATTAAAAAAACTATAATTTCCTACTCAAGATGAATGAATATAGTGACTAGAAAATCATTTTTTTCTTTCACATGCACCTAGTAATTACAGTTTTGATTTGCCCAACTTTTTTTTCTTCGTTCAGAAAAGGTACATTTTATATTACATCCCACCTGCATTCAACACAGAGTAAGTTTCTAGGGCAATTATGTAGCTTTATTTGAAAGACAAATAAAGCTTATAATTATAACTTTGAAAAATAATTTATGCTAACAGTTGAATCTGGGCTTGACTTCTAACAATACGTTAAATAGAATGGAAGACAAATCTTAACTTGTACAACACAGTTATCTCCGGGAGAAGGAAAGAAAGGTTCTCATGAAACAGCGCACTCAGTGAGGCAATCAAGATGGTCGATGTTATGACAACTGAGCATGAGAGTTTCCAGCAGCCAACTTTATAGCCTTTTCATCTAGTAAAATCAATTTCAAATTTATATTTTATTTAGAATTTGACAAAGGACAAAAAAGAAAAGAAAATTTTAGACAAAGTTGAAAAAGCATTGGAAATCACAGGGCGAGGAAATCCATGTTAAGAAAAGTCAAAAGACATTCTCAAGTTCATATTACTAATTATTTAAAGAATAAAAACTAAGCCCCAATCTCCTTATTCTCAATTCAAAATATTCTCCAAAAAATCAATCTTAAGAAATGTATTTATCTTAAATATTAATTAATCATCAATAAAGAGAGAAATTGATGTGTTCATGAAGGATGGAATTCTCTGACCAATTTAATGAGGATATTAATTCTTGTTTTCCAGCCACTGTTCCCTCTTGTTTGAGCCAAATCAACAAGCCCAATAGTTTTAGTAAAGATTTATCTTGCAGTGAGTCTCAAAGAGCCAAGCCTCTGCCCATGACAAATAATTTAGGAAGCAGAGAAATGTATTTGTCAATGTTAGAGCTCTTACAGAATTACTGCAAGGTTATGGATAGTTGAGATTTTGTTGTAAACATGCCTCAATTTCCAAAATATTTTATCCATGTCTTGATAATATATAGGATTAGATGATCTTTGAGATCCTTCCATCATTGACATTTTAAGAAATCTGAGTATTTTAGTCAGTGTTACTTATCATCCATACAAATATGAGATTCCTTTTATTATTTTTAAAGCTGCAAAATGAATATCCTTTTTGAAGATTAGTAAAACCCTTCTCAAATATACTTTGGGGAAAAAAAAAAAAACTACTCCATGTTTAAAATCCCAACCAAAGTCAACTTACCTGTTTCCCCTTGATAGTAGCAATTTCATCCATCAGCATTATCCTGGAGTCTGCTTTCACCTTTCTGGGAGCACGTAGCATTTCATCCTGTGTCATGGATATTTATTTTCTTGTCTCTCCTCTACTAGTTTTTAAACTCCTTGAGGGCCGAGTCTGTGTTTTTTTCATTTATATACAACCCCAGCATCACCATGGTGTCATACACATAGGAGGCATGCCCTGTCAAATTAATGAATGAATGCCATTAAAAAGTCTGTGCATCAAAATACAAAGAATACAAAGATGAATCAACCTGTCATATATGCAATACTAGGACAGCATTATCTTTTTCTATAACACTTAAATCACATGTGATGAATCATGACATAAAACTGGCCATGGTTTTGGGAACATTACTTCATGGTTCATTTATTCATTAAGCTCTGAATTTTTATAAGAATGAAACCAAACCCAATTCCTAAAGTAGCCAAAAAGAAAATATTTAATATGATTATGGCTATTGTTCTATTAAAAGCTAGATAGACTAACTTGTTCAATATATAGTCTTCTTAATTTTCCATTCTAACATAAGAATAAGAAATAAAGCTTACAGAAAACAAAATGCTAACAGTGAGTGATTTTTCTTGGAGAAATTATAAGTGATTTTTATTTCCTTACCTATATTGTCTGAACGTTATATGACATTTGTGTATGTTTAGTTTTGAAAATATTATTTTAATTAATTTAGTAAGAATATAGTAATAATGGTTCACTTAATTCATATGTCTACCATTAATTCTCAAGGCATTGTTAGTCATCAAAGTTATGATATAATTCAGAAAGTATAATTATTAAGTAGAGATGATTAATAACAGTATGTTCTAGTAAGCTTAGAATGTAAAATTAAATACAATATCCGATCTCCTTTCTACTTTTTACATAGTTTCCTTTCTTCCAGTGAGACCCAAATACTAACATCAATGAAGATGCTATAATCAGAAAGCAACTTGCTTTCTGTTTAATGTCTTTTCACATGACTATCACTATGGGATCCACTCTATACCAAGTGAATATTTAGCCAAGATCTACTCCTTACCTTGCACTGTAGTTCAAATGATACTGATAATCATGGTAGTTTATAATATTGCAAGTAAGAGTTCTGTGAAGAGCAATAGCTACCAAAATTTAGATTGTAGGAATGCTATAAGAATACACAGTTAAGCAGTCCATTATGGGTGTGTTTTGGTGAAGGAGTCCCCCTTGACATGTAAAAGATACTCATTGCCATTCCCGCTATTTATTCCTTAAGGCTTCAAAATCTCTGAGAGCTAAATTGCTAATTCATCATATTTTAGAACTTCTGAAGCAGGCTGCTCAGAAAATCCCGACAATATTCAGCAGTATTCCAAGAGACTTAAACTAAGGTTCTCTTTACTCAGGTTTGATTGCTTTGAAATCAAAGCACCCAAAAATCAAAACCAGAGCCCATACTTGCTCCTAAGTCCACACGTGTTTGAAAGTGGGTGAGAAGGAAACAGGCATTCCTGTACATATAGACACTGGAACCAAAATGAGTAGTGAGAGCAACTTGTCCCTTTTCCTGGAACTTTCAAGGCTTAGAATCAAAAATCCATGTCCTAGAAAACTCCTTGGTCCCCAAAAATTGGTATGATTAGACACCCCAATTATACCTGGACCTGAGAGAGACCGTAACAAACAAATTACCATGTTGGAATTCACAACTAGTATCATCTATGGCCGAGACACCTAGGTCATATTTACTGAGGGATCTTTGAAAAAAGTTTTCTAGTTATTACCTAGATTATAAAATTCTTATTGATATTTAGGATTGCTGAATTCCAATGATGGTGTGCTAATATACTTAATGTGTGTTTACTGTAACCACTACTAGCGACCACTGTAATGGTGAAATTTGTATACTTTTAAAGTTACTGTACTCCCAAAGCCTTCCAGTACTAAACAACTAAAAATCTAAGAATATTAATATTTCATTGTGCATTATGGTTTATTGTATTCATAATGCCCATTTTAATAGTGACTACACTACTGGCCCTTATAGTAAACAGTGCTGTTTCCTTCTTCTCCATATCTCCCTATAAGAAAGTGAGATAGCAGGCTGTTTTCACCTAGTATGGAATGTAATATACCTGAGCTATTCTGATAAGGAGCTATTTCTAGTTCGTGATAATATGTTATCGGTGGGTTAGACAAATCCTAGTATAATAGAAACTTAAAGTATTGTTCAAATATTTCATTATATTAACAATCTTCTGATAGTGGCTTGCATAAAAGAAAATTGTTTGTCTTATATGCTATCCAGTCACAAATAAGATAAAAAATGGGCAGGTTATGAACTAGGATAAAAATCTCAGGCCAAGGGATTATATTGTCTAAAGAGAATTTCACTGACTGTTAAAGAAAACACATTGGCCATAAGCTTATCCATTGCTATAATATAATGAAAGAGGCTCAGCAATCATTTGTCCTCTTCAGATATTAGAGATAAAATAAGCAACAACTAGGATTTTGAGTAATCAAAATCAAACCTGATGTTTCCAGGTAAGCAGACAAACTTGAGTGGAACTAATTCAGTAAGTGATAAAACAAGCCCGTGCGTGGGTTCACCTATTTCTTTCATATGTTATGTAATTAAAACTCTCGGTGACCAACAGCATAGTTGATTAGTGAAATTAGTAATGTATTTTTTAATAGAAGTTCTCCTTGGATTTTTGACTTTAAGACTTGTAAATGCTCCTGAAATATATTTACCTTATGGGCAGTAACTATTATCCCATTCATGGACTCTAAAGGAAAAACATTAGCTCCTTGAAGGAAGAGTCACAATTCCGAGGAATGGCATTCCCATCTTGCAATAACCTGCCTTAAACCAAAGTCCTATAGATGGGATAAGCCTCAAAAAATGGCATCATGGATAAAACTGGTTTACTACTAAAATGCCCAGCCTGTCCTCATGAACTAAGGCTGATTGCGGTGATACCTATAAGTCTAGCCACCTGATAAGAAAGCTCAATTCACTGATACAATGCTATTAACACTTGCCCAAGTGGGCAAGCTCAGTGGAGCTCAGTCACCTCTCATATGAGCAAGTTATTTATTTTCTACTGCACTGGCCACTTAGCACAATGACAGAGTGTCACATTATTGCCCTTATTAGTGAGCATTCCACCCCTGGAATGACTGATTGATTAATTTGCATATGCTTACGGACTGGTCTTAATGAACTTAGGTAGTTAAGAGTATTGGGAGATCCAACACAAAATACTTGAGCACCTAGTGTCCAAACACTGGCATGGAATGTCTTTTCTTTACTAGGGATTGTCCCTCCCAACACTGAAGTTTACATATTTATCAACAGATTTCACCCAAATAGGAGCATACTTTAATAATCTTAGTCCATTACCCACAGGGTATGAAAGAGATGCTAGGATACTGTAACCCAGTAATTTTTATCTAGGAATACAATCTTAGATATTTTAAATTTCTAACATTATAACTGCCAACTAAATATAACTTCAGCAAAGCCAATCTGTGAAACCATTGATCCATCTAAATGCTCTGACTCAGATATCTTCTTTATTATTAATGAACCCTGGCTTGGCATTCATATTATATTAATATATAACATTATCCAATAACTTTGCTGCTGGTGAATACAAGGAAATAAAAATTTTGTACTGTATGGTTAATATGAAATCTTGAGAGTTGTAAAAGCATAGCCTTAACCCCCAACACCAACATGAAGTGCATTCAATTATTGTGTTTCTCACTTTTAAATCAAAGATCTATTATTTTCTATAAATATTAAAGTTTATTTTTTCTTCATCTGCTGAAATGTTTGCCATCTCTACAGCTCTATGACTCTATAGCATTGAAAATTAATTCTTATCTAGTCTCAATTCATCTATGCCATTGAGACTTAGCAAAAAAAAAATCTTATGTCAGTTGTTACAAAACTTCACTGTGTATCAAAATCATCTTGGAGAATTGATAAAAATGTTGACTTTTCTCTCACCCCACATCTCAAAAATTTAAAATATCAAATGGTACATTCTAAATATGTATATTTTTATCAAGATTCCCAGCTGATTCTGAAGCACATTAACATACATAAATGTCAGGAATAAAAACAAATATTTTAACAAATCCATGGTGTGTGATATAAGTTTCTTTGTATTTAAACTTATTTTACAGTATCTTTATAGAGATTAAAAAATTTCTACATGAATTTGAGTTCTCATAGGCTTTATTAATGATGGGTACATAATGTAATAAGAATTAATCAATAATACAGTCTTGAAGGATAGAAATAATATAGGAGTCATTGAGTCCATCTTCTCACCTGAAAGTTTTTTTCCCTAAAATTCTCTATGTAGATTTGATATGAGAGTCTTAGACATTTTCCTTCAAGCCACAGGGGGCTGATAGCTTGTTCTTAGGAACTGTTTTGTATATTTGTTTTTATAAATAAATAATTTGCTACCATTAAATTAATATTCTCCATTTCATCATCAAAAAGTTACTGCCTTCTTCTCTCTATACAAGTCAGTCAGCATCAGGGAAACTACATTAGGATACAGAGAAAAAATAAACAATTATTCTGTCCTACGGAAGGTTAGAGTCTTTAGTAAGAGAAAAATTGTAAGTCTGTGAATGTATTGCTTATTATTTACATAAAGCCAAATGATAGCAGTGATATCAATTGTATGGCTCTACCAGCTTACATTTTCTTTCATTAAGAGATACAAGTAAATGATAAGCAATGATGAAAAGAAACAGAAATTATTGCTGAATTATTAAGAAAATTCAGAAAAGAAAGATTTATATTTAAGTTTTAACTTTATAAACTGTAAATGAAATGTGGTAAAGTTACTTACAGGAAAAAGCATGAGCAAAATCACAAATAGAACAATCTGGAGTGTTAGAAAACTTAACTCAGAGATGTATGGATTTCCATGATTCTCTGTTATACTTCCCATAGCTAACAAATTAAATCTGTTTCTTTACGCAATCTCTATTTTACATCGTCTTGATCCAATCTTACACCTCATCCTATACAGGTTAAATAACCATGAATTTACATTTCTTTTTGTTAAAAATTCAAGTTTATTACAAAGTGTCATGCATTTATAAAGATATCTGAAAACTTGATGTTTTCCAAATTATCTTTCTTGATATATGCAGACAATTTTACATGCAACTTTAAATTCATTAACTTTAATACTTCATAGTATGTAGTTAAAAATGTTTCTTAAATTTTTTTCTTCAACAGTTCTAAAATGTCTCTTGTGACCAATATTACATATGTCCTGTCAAAAACAATCCTGATGGTTAAGAAATGCACTAGGTCTTTGTCTGGATTTCATTATAATTTTTTCTGGTATGATTCACATTTTTTATTTATGCCACATAAATTCTCTTGACTATATTCAAAGACAACAGAATTCAATGCAACAAGATTTTGTAATGCATAATGTTATAGCAAATTTTATCTTTATTATTTTCATTTATTATGAAAACCTTTCATGATATTTATAAAAAGAAAAAAAGTTGTTGAAAATGTTTTATTTGCCTATTATTTATTTAAAACCAAATGATAGAAATTTTAACAATATTTCAATTTTGTGGCTCTAAATAATTTACATAACTTATTTTTTCATGCACCCTATGACGAATTTTTGATTGATTTCTGTCATAATTTTAAATCTTGAACAAACATTTTATGTTAGAAACTATTATTTCTACTCTCATTTTTGCCTGGTAACATAACCATGATTTTTTTTTTTTTTTTCTGGTATTGGCAGAGATCTTTTGATTTCATGAAAGACAAATTCAGTTCCTGGCCAAGGGGTAAACTGTGACTCAGTGTGTGCCAGCCAATGAGAAATAAAGCGAAGTTTGCTAGAAATTTTTGGTAAAGATATTTATTTCCTATGAACTCATCTTAAATAATAAGATCCACCTCATAGATTTTCTGTGAGTATTAAAAGTAAAAAATAATTAGTTATTCATAATTTTTTTTAAAAAAACTTGGCACAGAGTAAATGTTAAATGCAGGTTAGATGTAAAAAGTAATAACACACAAATTAAGGTGATATAAGATGGTGGCCCACAGTTCTGACAACACTTAACTATTAAACCTTTGCTAGCAAATTCTGTCCTCCAGACTTTTTATGAACTGAGAGGAGTAAACCTCAATTATTTAAGCATTATTAGTTTAGTGTCTTTCACCAATGTGTAAAAGTATACTTAACAAAGTACATTGGACTCAATATGTTCTTCTCACCAAAATTTATGTGCTGAAAATCTCACCCCTGAGGTGATATTAGGAAACGTAGCCTTTGAGAAGTGATTAGGTCATGGGTAAGGTGCCATCAGGAAAGGGAGTAAGGCCCTTTAAAGAGGCCTAAGAGAGACCCCTGCCCCTGCCACCATGTGAGGACACAGCCAGAAGGCACCGTCTATGAACCAGAAAGCGAGCCTTTGCCTGACACCAAATCTACTGATGATTTGATCTTGGCCTTCCCAGCCTCCAGAACAGTGAGAAATAAATTTATTCATAATACTCTACCCAGTTTTATAGTATTTTGTTATAGAATTCAGAATGTACTAAATACACAGTAAACGCCTTCCAGTTTTACAGCTATTCTACCTGTTCCCACACATGCCTTTCGAAATTTTTCCTGACATTGGCTCCTGAAAAGACGCTAACTCTACACCCAGTACGCTAGACGAAGAAAAAGTAGCCAGATGGAGTTTGAAGGATCTGTCATATAACAGGAGAATGCTCAGAAACCTTTTGTAGTGCAGCAAATTCGATTAGCATGATTAATAAGTTTAAGCAAAACCAAAGGATATTTCTTTAAAGAAGATTGATAACCAAATACAACTCTAGCAAAGCTCAATCAATAAAAGAAAGATGATAACAGTAAACCAAATACAGAATTCAAAATAAAATTACTTTAGACAAAAGGAATATGTATGTAGACATGTGCATTGCACATATAAATGTCTGCATATATGTGTGTGCATATATATATATTCATGTGTACACATACAATTATATGCTAATATGCTTGTAAACCTAGGCAAAATGAATGCTCTCATCTAGAAAACTTTAAAATACCAAAATTGGCAAAGTATGCATATAAATAAGAATGACAGTAATTGAAATTCTAATTAGAGACAATCTCACTGCCTCCTACTGCCACACACACACAGTCACATATGCTTTATGCCCGTATAATATTGTTTTACATGAATGTTCTACCTAATTACCAAGGATAATTCTATCTTATACAAGTTTCATTAGAAAAAGAAAACATGAGAAAAATGCTTCATTTATTCATTGAAGTTAAAATATACTTAATTTCAAAATTAGTTGATATGATAGAAGAAAAATCATTTCTCTTGTTTTCCCAGATACCACAATTCTAAATGATGGTGTTATTAAATTGAGCCATTTTGGTATTTTTACAGTGCATCATGTTCATGAAGGTTTTATCCCAGATATTCAACAGAAAGAAAATAAGGGGAAATCTTGCCAATAAATTTTACCATTAATTAGTTAAGAAATAAGTTATAAATTCATGTAGCAAAAGTATTCTATTTAATCAATTTCAACATCTCCAAATGTTTAATAATGCTCAGAATTAATAATAAATAGGGATTCTCTTTACCCAATATAGGTACCAATATCATATAGAAAACATCCTAGATAAATGCGCATGTAATCCCATTAAGGGGGTTACAGCCCCCAGTGAGGACCAGCACTGGAATGCTTATTATTGTGCAACATGAACAAGAACATGATGAACAAGATAAACTACAATTATTCAACATAATCTCAGAGGAGGAGGAGAGGAAGAAGTAAAAGCATGATTCTCAGGGAAATAAAATATCATAGAAAGATCAAGAGTATTGATCTATAACAAACGAGTTTAACAAGCTTGCCGGATACAAGTTCAACTAATAAAAATCAATAGTATTATTAATACCATATAGCAGCTATAATCACCTAAAATATAATAGAAAGCTGAAAATTATCCACAATAACAATACATACTTTAAAATATTATGATACTTTTAAAGAATATGAAGAAATGCTAGGATAAATGTCGGGTTAATGGATTGGACTACTTACTATTATTGTAAGGCTGCCAATTTCTCCTAACATAATTTATAATTCACTGAAAGCCTAATTTCATTTTTAAAATACTTTCAAGGAGCTTATTTTAATATATATATCAGTCAAATTCCAGAATTTATATGGGTTGGAAAACTGAACATTTTTGCTTTCTCCTCCTAAAAATCACTCAAAAGCTATAAGGATAAGAAAGATAAAAATTCAGGCTTATTTTTTGATAAAACTATAATACATTAAGCATTGCCAAAAGTAAAGATATTTATGCATAGTATGCATATAAGGAATTGGAAAGAATTTGAGAATAGCTTCCAGATGTAAAACCCAGCTGCAGTAGATCACAAAATATCCTTTCTGAGGAGAAAATATGGCTTAAAGGCAAAAAAGTAGCAAGATGTAAGAAAACATCAAATGTGTGAGATGTTAGAAGTAGCCCTTTCAACTCAGTTAATTTCAGAGAAATAAAGGCAATAAGATTATGTACACTAGAAATCACACAAACAAGCCATATTTGCAGGAAGCAGTATATGCTTGTGGTTACTAAGAGAGAACTTTGACATTTTGAAAAGGAGCTATCCAGAAATGTTGAAATTACCAATCCCTACCAGCAAGACAGACTTGGTAAACATCTGGACTGGAAAAAACAAACTCATTCAATGAGAAATAAAAATGGAAAGAACTAGCACAGTATCTGTAAAAGTACATTAGAAGGAAAAAAAACATTAAAAATGTTAGCAAAATGAATTACCCGACAAAGAAAATTTATCAGAAAAATGTTTCTATATTGTGTATGTCTGTGTACATATTTAATAATTACAGACAAAAGAAATCCTATATATATATATATATTTATATGTAGTGGACACATTCTAACAGGCTTTCCAGGTCTCCCTTTATGAATAAAGAACTTATTGCCCCAGCTTGTGAGATTGCTTCCAAGAGATAACCTCCAGCTCTCAGCCCTTTTGGAAATTGCCTTGTTTGAAAAATAACTGATTTGTTCAAAGTCTATTCCAAGAGAAGCCTATATCCAATGACTGATCAAGGTAGAAATATAAAAGGGCAGCCCTTTTTCCCTGACTCAGCATAACTCTGAAAGGCTCTGGAAGATTCAGAGTTCCTCCTCAGTTAATCTAAGCCCTTCATTGGACTGCCTAGTGATATTTTTCCTCCTGTTCAAATCTGCTTCCTTTATCCCCCTTCTATAAGTGTCACTACTGAACTCTTCTCAATAAAATATTCATATTCATCATCATCTATTTCCTGGGATACCCAAATTTTGTCAATTATTACCAGAAATGGAACAGTTAAATAAAGTGGATGCTGATATTGGATTTTTGTGGCTAGATTATTTTGACCAAATGACAATGATGAGTCTATTATATGTGATAGATGGACCACAGATAGCTTCTGGCATAAGATGATGAAACAATTTTTATAACATTCACCAATGTGACCTGGTCTGTTACATTTTTATGAAAGAATGTACTCCCTGGTGCATTTTAGACAAATGGGGGAAATATATTTTAGTCCACTGATCTTGCTATAAAGGAAATAACTGAGACTGGGTAATTCATAGAGAAAAGAGGTTTGTCTGGCTCATGGTTCTACATGCTGTACAAGAAGCATGGTGCCAGCATTTGCTTCTGGTGAGGGCTTCAGGGAGTTTCCAATCAAGGTGAGAGGGGACCAAGCATGTCACCTGGTCAGAGAGGGAGCAAGAGAGAGAGAAGGGGGTGCCCATGCTCTTTTATTTTTTAAAACAAACAAACAAACAAACAAACAAAAAACACCTTTCACATGAACAAATAGAGCAAGAATGCACTCATTCCATCAGGGAGGGCACCAAGCCATTCATGAGGGATCTGCCCTCATGGTCCAGACAGCACCTACTCAGACCCACCTCCAACACTGGAGATCAAATTTCAACATGAGATTGGGAGGGGACAAATATTCAAACCATACCACATTAACTAGAATTGCAATGCAGACCATTAGATTTTTTGACAAAGGCATGCCCTCTGCAGTGGAGAATCACAAATTTTTGAGAAGCAGTTCTTGGCATGTTACCGGATACCGGTAGATATAGGTCTCTTGACATGCAACAGTTCTCATTATGAAATGGGTTTTCTAAGACTTGTTAAGTCATAAATTTGGGTGTCGCAGCAACGCTCCATCATAAGATAGAAGTGTACATCCTGGATCAAATATTAACAGGACTGAAAAACACAAGCAAGCCACATGAGCAGGTGGCCTGGATACCCAGGACATTTACCAATATTGCACAAGAATTGCACCAATATTGCACCAATAGAACAATATGGTTTCTTGGGGACCTGATAACAGAGAAGAAAAAATCTCCAACTTCATTTATAAATAAGGCAGCTGAGTAAGTGGGCTACAGCTGCACTAAATTCCCACTCAGGAGTGGTCTTTAAAGGTAGCGGTGAAGCAAAATCTTCACAGTAGGAAGAGATTTGTGAAGTATACCTGATAACCCACTTTGAAGGGCAAAGGGAGTAGCTGAGGCTTAGCTTAGATATCAACTTATATACCTTAGTGAATCCATCAACCAGCTAGCTAATCAAAGGCCTGGAAGTAGAAAGAATTAAAGAACCATGATTTGGAAGACTAGAATTGAGTCATGTGATGGACATACGAGAGAGAAAAAGGTGTAGTAGTAATGTTTGGATTGTATATTAACACTTACCAGAAAGTAATCACCAAAGAACATGTATAAAGCAACCAGGCAGACAACATTGCTCAGCCAACAGACCTTAACCACTCCAATGTGATGCAGTAGGTACCTGAATGAAGTAGTTGTGATGTCTGGGATAGAGGCTATGCCTGACCTCTTACCATGTTTCTGAACTGCTGCTACCAAATATCCAACTTACCAGCAACAGAAATCAGTGCTGATCCCCAATACTGCACCATTCATTTAGGATATTTTTGGTCAACTGGTAACATAAAGATTACATCAGAGCCTTCACTTACAAGAAAGAAAAGCAAATTACTTTGTCAAAAGTATATATTAATACATGTTATGAATATAGATTTTCCTTTCATGCTTGTGGAGCCTTGGCCAGTACCACTACCAAAGGGTTTAGAGAAAATTTAATCCATGGATACAGGATGCCACATATTATTACTTCAGATCAACAGATCTATTTTACAACAAAATAAGTGCAAGAGTGATTTCATGACCATGAAATGCTATGTATTACACAGCATACAAATCAAAACCTGCCAATTGGGTAAAATAATCATATAGCCTGTTGAATGCACAGAGAGAGGTTTCTTGAGTGCTGAAAATGTTACACATCTTGATAAGCTTGGAAGTAACACAAATGTGTTCACTTTCCAAAATGTGTCCAGCTGTACTTTTGAGACGAGTACTTTCCTGTTGCGTTTTATATCTAAAACTGTGCTAAAAATGTAGGCAAGTGTTGCAATTTGAATACCAAACAGGGTACATGTTAGGCCAGGTAACATTAAACAAATAAAGCAGACACTTTATAATACTAAATGTGCAACTCATAATTATAATGCAACAAATGTATATATCTTTATGCCAACATTGATGAAGCAATTTCTTTAAGAAATAAAAAGATGAATAGAAACACACTAGTAGTAAGATTTAATTTATCCCTCTGAGCTTATGATGAGTCAAATGTGACCAAAAAATATAAAGATTAAAATCACATAATTATTAGGGCAGATATATGTGTGTGTGTGTGCGTGTGTGTAAATGGATAAATGGAGAGAATATACGTTTCTTCTACCTACTTATTAAAAATTCCCACAAATTGCTATATGTTAGACCCAAAAAAAGTTTATTTTTGCTACACTCACTTTAGAGAGCTCTCCTTCACATAGGAAATCTGATCACTCTGCCAGAAAGAGAAGCCACATAAAGATTGGAAGCCATTCAAAAGGTGTTTTATTTGCACTTTTTTGCACCAAATTGACTTGGGTTTTTTTGGAAATATTCTTTTCCATGTATATATTTTATTTTAAATTTCTAAAATATTTCAGAAGTCAAACAAAAAAATTTCAAAAAGCCACATAGTAAAATTTTTCTCCAAGTTCTGTTCCTCATCAATGTTGTTATCAACTCAATAGGTAACTATTTCTCTTAAATTGTCTTTACAATCACAAAGATTTCTATATCCTTTATAGGAGATATGCTAGATGCATATTATATCATCCTATAAGTAATACATCCTATAGGTGACTTTGTACATTTTTATTGTTTTACTTAAACATATATTTTAGAAATACTTTCTCAATAATATGTTGTTGGTATTAATAAAAGAGATTTGAATGTCGAGGTAAAAGCAGGACCTTGCATAAAACACAGTGAACTGCCCACAACTCATGCCACAGCAAGAAAGAAAGAAAATTAAAAAATGAATGTTGAAGACTGGGATTACAAAGAAAGAAAAGAAAAAAAAAGCATATACACACACACACATTCAAACATCATAAATTTTTAAAACCAGGCATGCTGACCTCCCCTACAAATCTGGCTCTGATATAGATTAATTTCATGGCAAAAATTTATGTGACAACAACAGCTTTCAGATGATTCCACTTCTGTCACAGGTGATGATGATCTTAATCTCTGGACAAACATTACTTTTACTGCTTTTTCTTCCTCAAAATGCAGTATGGTATGAAATTTAATTCAGAAAGATGGAAACTTAGTCTTTCTGGCATCTAGTAATATACATTTGAGAAGTGCATTTTGGAACAAGAGCAGAAATATAGGCCAGTTCAAAAGAAGAGGATTTGGAATTGAGATAGTGACATGAGAACTGGCTAGAGGAAAAAAGATCAAATCCTTGTATTAAGAACAGTCAGAGGGAATGCATCCAGCTAACATGCAAATTCGTGAGTGTGAGTTGCCTTCAAATGTATACAGATAATTTAGATACTCATAACTTCCTGTTATGTTCTTCAGAACCTGTGTCATAGAAAGACCAGTATTCCTATAAATGCTTGCAAAATACCATGACAGGAAGTTTTACCATGAAAATCTGACTTCCTTGCCCCAGTGGTTGAATTCATTTTATGATGCTAAAACCTTAATTAGTAGAATAAAGAAAAAGTTCAATAAATAGAATGAAAATAAAAAAAGAGGTTCTGTTTCTTCAAATCCAGTAGACCAGAAAAGGTGCTTATCTTTTTAATTAAAAATATTTAAAGAACTAAGTTCTTTGGAATGATATCTCTGTCTAACACCATCATTCTGAACCAGAAACCATAATAAATACACCTTCTTTGCTTTAAATAATGTAAAAAACCAAAAATAAGTATTAAAATGAAATATTCTGTTTGTGATTATGCAAATCAATGGTAGCTAAAGTTATTCTCCGTGCACAAATGATGAGACTTTTATGCATTCAAGACCTAATCTGGACTCTGAGAAGCTGGCACCAGAAAGTGTAACTGATTTCCTGTGTGTATAGACATGTCCCAGTGCAGAATCTGGTCAGGTAATGTTAAGTGGAAATTTCAGTAACCAAAAAAGACATGTGAGCTCATACTTTGGGGTCAACTTGGTCTCCTCTCCTGCCCATGACACCAAACACTGAGGATAAAATAATTCTAGAGAGAGTGGAATTTTCTGTAAACCAGATACAGTATTGGTGTGATGATTGTTGAATAAATTAATAGTATATATTAGATCTGTGTTGAATGTAATGCCTGAGATATGTAGCTAAATAAATAGAAAATATTATATGAAAACTTGCAGTTTCCTAGCAAATGATATAAAAGCTTTAAATTGAAATATAATGTTGGAAAAGAAAAATCATCTGGAAAATAGAATTGGTTTCACATTTTACAGATATCTACCTTAAGTAGCTTGGTGCCCTTAGCTTATAGAATTTTATATCTATTTGATTATCAACTAAATGATGTTTCATAGGATGATACTTCTAGGATATGGAAAAAATGTCTTAAGGTGATGAGAATGAGTTTTCCAGCAGAAAAACAAACACTTGAATTCACCTAATGATCAATTTTAACACATCACAGTATTATTTGTTTGGTCTTGATTTGCTTCTGTGCTCCAGCTGCCAAAAGTTCAAAACATTTGAGGTGGCAAACATTAAGTTACACATTTCGTTTGAAAAAAAGGATAAAGTAAATAAAAAAAAAAGGATAAAGTATTATATGTGACATACAAAATCATATATATTTCATATGTATATATACATATTATTTGAAACCTTAATTTATAAAATAACAAAGAGCTAAAATATATAGTTCAAACACCAGAATAATGTTTTTATTTATTTTAATGTTATTTTAATGTATTTTAATGTTAGTTTTGAGTAATAATATTTGGTCTATTTGCTTAACATTTAAACTACCGCCAACTAGGTGTTATATTTTTCAATACGTAATAACTTTGAGACAACATCAATGCTTCCGATCTGTTCATGCAATTGACAAGATATTAATGAATGGGAAACTCTACCAGAAGAAGTACCCCTCAGAACAAACCATATACAAGTAGACCTCTAAAAATAAATGATCATTAAATATTCTATAAATCTTGAGCAATTGCTAGGAAAATTTATGACAGAAAACCTCATCAGTGTTCTTCAAACTTTGGCATGCATCAAAATCAACAATAATTCACCTGGAAACATGTTAATAGATTACTAGCCCCGATGCTCAGAATGTTTCATTCAGGAGGTATTGGGTGGAGCCTGAGAACTTGCTTTCTAACAAGTCCCCAGGTAAGAGTGATGCCGCTGCTCCCGAGACCACAGTTTAGGAAGGACTGTTTTAATAAACGATTGTTAGACCCAGAAACAATAAAAAAGATCCTCACATACTAAACAACTCTTAAGATTTAACAGCACCTGTTTAAAAGACATATATTTTCATAAAATTAGTTATACTGGGTCTAAGTTTTCAAGTTCAGTTTTTCAGAGAAAGCAATTTTGGTAGAGAAAATAGTGGATTGACTATGTTAATTTTCATTAACTTAGTGAGTTAGATTTGGAAATTTTTGACGCAGTTTAAAAGAATTTTATTTTCTCAGTCAAAAATATGGCTAAGAATATTCCTGTAAAAGTCTATTTTATTCTATAGAAAACCCTACCGATCGTGCTAGCCCTTCTTGAGTGTCCAGTTCTTTTTAAGTTATTGAAATAAAAAATAACACTCTATACTGTCCTATTAATTTCCTGTAATGAATAATATAGTATTTAAAACACTATGAAATACCTTTCAAGGTTTGTCATACACCAAAATATTTAATATCTTTCTATTTATTCATCCACCCATAATCTTCCCAGATTTTATACATTTGCCATCATAACGTTGGCATGTCAGTTATCACCTTATTGCCTCTCAGTTCCTTTTTGAACTCTGTATTATTATGTGTCAATTTAATTTATTTATTTATTTTTAATTTTTCTCCTCTGCCAGCTGGCAAGACATTTAAGCCTTATCAGTAGATGGCGCGGCAGGACACAGGAGGGGAGAGAGACTTCTGACTGGTGTGTTTCAGTTTTCTTCTTTTTTCTCCTGCCATGTGTCAGCTGCGTGCATGGGAGGCAGCCAGTGCCACTTACTCCAGCGAGTTCCAGCAGCTTCTCAATTGGTTGGGCAGGTGCCTCACAGGAAGACTCTGCTTTCCAGCTTTAGCCTGAGGCACCTTAGCAAACTTCTCTGCCATCCAGAGCCAGACTTTTGCTCTCTGAAATGAGATCTGGATGACCGCTGGGAAGAGGGAAACTTCCAGATTTATTCCTTCCTTCAGTGCTTTTCCTCAGCCCTAGAGATAGTGGCTGCTGTCTATATTTCTATATCCTTTATAGTTCTTTCTAGTAAATCTCTTCTTATTACTTAATAATTCTCCATATTTTTTTTTATTTCAATTACTGTATAATTTTTATCCCCTGATTGAATCCTGATTTATATAGTTGATTTCTAGATTCTCTGTTTAACAATATATTGTGTATATTGTGTGATTTTTCCATGACGTTGTACATTACAGGTCATTTTATAAATACTCATTTTTAATGAGTATTTTATATGTCAATATGGAATCAATAAATATTTTTATTTGTTAAATTTCTATATTTTCAAACATATTAAAGTAAATATATAAAAGAACTTTAAGCTATCTGTATGATGTACAACCTTCAGAAAGTAGGCTAATTTGAGTTAAATCTATGGCTTTTGCAGCCTATGTAGCTTAGCCAAATATACATAAGACATAGTTTAGCCAAAAATGCTCAACTCTATTCCCTATTTTGATTTTAAAAACTGAGATGATGGATATGTTAATTTGTTTTACTGTTATAACCATTTAAATATATATCTGTATTTTATGACATCATGTTGTATACCTTAAATATACCCAGTAAAATTTATTTAAAAATAATGACAACAGACAAATAAATATCTAAAATGTTGAGGAAAGTAAAACAATAACTATATGAATATAAGAACTCAAATTCCATTACTATTGTGAATCGTACCTTCTGAAGAAGCACTCTTTCACTACCTCAGTTGTATAATAGCGTCATTAACCAAGCTGGAGTGAATAGAGTGAAAATACAACTCTCCTTTGTATCTCCCCTATTCCTGGCTATTTACATCTTTTCATTGGATTCCTCCTTTCTTGACCCTCAATTAAATGTCAGGATGTTTCCATAATCTTTCCAGTCTTTTAAAGTAATATAAATACTCATATTTCAATAATCAATACTTACAACTTTTTTCCAGTTTAAAGCTTTCCTATCCACCCAGCTACAACACTTGCTTGGGAAATTGTAGCAAGAGAGCACAGCTGCCCTCTTCTCTCTTCTCATTGTACTCAATTTCTCACTCACTGACTATTAATTCTGACTCTTCCAACGCCTGGGTGAGGGATGGAGGTGGGGTTGGGAAGGGAATTTGTGGCAAAGAATCTAGTCTTGTGTTCATATGTTGTGGCTGTGCTCCACTTGGTGGGTCACTTTTGCAGGTTCCTCTGCTATCCCCAGATGAAAATGTCCTCTACTCTAGCCACTCAGGACCCTCTTCTTAGCCTCTGGGATTCCAGTCATCCATCGTTCCACTGGGAAACCTCTGTCTATCGTCTTGAATAAGATCGTTTTAAGATTAGCCAACGTTGTCTCTGCCTCCCCTCTGTAGGGACTAACCCCTGCAGACATGCACCTTGCCCCACAAATGGAAAAGCCACTTGCTGGCACTTCCTTTCACTCCACCTGCAGGCAGAGCTAGGTCTAGCAACAGCTTCTGGCCACTTAAGCTTTCATGCTCGAGTTAAACGTGAAATTTTTTGTTTCTCAAGTGCTAGGGTACCCATTTCAAGTTTTATGAGTACAGGTATTTCCCTTGAAGCATCTCTCTGATGAGTTCTGAATGAGGAGATGGGGGGCAGGGAGCATCATTTCCCTGCCCACTGGTGGAGAAGAATCTAGCACATTAATAATTCTCTCCGAAGAAAACTTCCTAGGACCCTTCTACTTTTTTTTTTTTTCGAAGATGGATAAAAATCATAAAGTTTATGAAATAGACATATGAAGTCTTCATGGTATAATAGAAAGGACCATCGATTAAAAATCAGAAGAATTTTGAACTCTTAGGCAAGCCATCCAATTGGCACTAACTGTGCTCACACTAAGGTGCTCACACGGTAGTAATACTCATTGGGGGTTGAGGGGATGGGGGTGGGTAAACTCACAACTAATAGACATGGTGAGCATTGTATGGGGGAAAGGGCACGCCTCTAATCCTGGCTTGGGTAAGGCAAAGTCATAACATGTAACCAAAATGTTTGAAACCCCATAATGCCCTTCTACTTTTTATGTAAGCTGAAAGTTGTGACTACCTCATCCTAGTAGGACCAATTTTGTTCACCTCCTTTGTATATCCTTAATGGATGAGCTGGACCTCCATCTCACTTAATATTATGGACTTGTAACCTATTGTTTCGTTCTCCATTTTGAAGCCTCTTCCAACACTGAGAAAATAGGGAAAATAACAATTAATAATCTGTTATATTTGCATAATCAGAATGACTCCATATTTCTGTGACTATGCTGCTGGATCTGAAAATTCTACCTAAAAACAATAGATTTTAAAAAGTTATTTAAAATTTCTGGCAGTGTATATTTTCCTATAACTCAATATATAAACTTATTCCCGGACAACTTTGTAGGACAGGGCTGAATTATTAAAAAAGTATGTCTATACTCTCTATGGGAAGGGCTTTGATTTGGAACTGGCAAGATTCTATCACATTTCTGAACAGTAAAAATATATTGTTTTATAGTCACTGCCTAACAGATGAAATTTACCACTATAAATGAGCAAGACACTTAAATATGCCTTACTTACATAGTATTTTCTTCAAGTTTTTGGCAGCAATTGTCCTAATAACCAATGCTACCAGAATCTAACACCATCCTAATTTTTTATGATTATCCCAATATAAGATAAGGGTATTATTAAGGTCTTTATTTCTATTCATGTGTTTAATCAAAAATATAAAATTGTAATACAGCAAACAACTTTGAAGTACAAATCTATTGCTTGGAATGCTTATGATCTTGCTTTTATTAGAATTTAGAATATTCAGAGATCTAAGTTCATTGGTCTCCTAGTAATTTAGAAATAAATTGTAGTTTATTTTATATAATAAAATACATGAATTTTACTGAATTTCAAATAATAGTTATCACACATTTAATAGGTACATGTATAGCCTTCTAATAATGTGTAGTCTACAAGGGACAATTGACATATAAATATTAATACATCAACAGAAAGTCAGATTATTAATATTTTAACAGAGGTCCACATGAAGAGCTACAAATCTTAAGAAAGATTACCTCTGTCATAGGAATTTAGTAAATCATGGAGTGCATTTTGCTGTTGTGTGTTTCTTGAGCAATGAAACTGCTAGGTCAATGACAGAAGGGGTCAAGCCTCTTTTCTCCATTATTGTATACACAGCACTTGGCATAGGCCATGGAACAATTAATTTTTATTGAATGTTTCACTGTAATGATATTATACTATTTATGAGTGTTTAAGAGATATGCTCTATGCTCTACAGAGAGCCTCTTACAGCAATGCAACATAAAAGTCTGGCAAATGATTAGGGTTGGAGGTGTGGACACGGGAATCCAAAAATCATTTTTATAGAGAAGTGACTGTTTGAGTTTTCTATCTTATTCTCTAAGAGATAAGTTACTCAGCCTAAAATTATTTGACATATATTTTAGGACTATAGGGGGGCCCATAAATGACAAAACAGAGGACATAAAATAAGGTGGTATATTTTTCTTGTCTATTAATCCTGGAAGCACTATTGCTAGAAGGCAGGTGAGGTGTCTGGGGAGCACATTAGAGTGCCAGAAGTGCTGTAATATTCATAGAGCTATAGCAGACAGTTTTCAACGTGATGCCTTTTGGATTTGAAAGATAAACGAGGAGGTGATTCTTTGGGGCCTTGAGTGTGTAAGTTTCTGTGTGTGTCTGTGCCTCTCCCTTACAAATGTGCCTGTGATACAGAGTCCTGAACAGGCCCTGTCACATGTAAGTCCTCCATAAATATTTGTTGACTGAAGATTTACAGCTCCAAAGCTAAACCCTAGTAAACAAAAATTTATTACCTCATTCCATCTCCTTTTTCAAGTCTCCACGCTGTCTCAAGTTCTTCCTATCACCAAATTTCCTGAATGGGCTTGTGCTTTAATTCGTTTACTTCACAGTCATGTTTTTACTTTTAAAAAATTCTTCTCTTTAGGCTTACCAACTTGGCAATTTTGAGGACACAATTGGGCAATTTTTAGACTGTTTATGCAAAGCATTTTCTAATCAATAATCAAATAGACTTTTTTAAAAATTTGCCTATATCTTCATCCCCTCTGAAGCAGGTAACATGACTAATCCCTTAAATTTAATCATGTGGATTAATTCAATTTGGCAAAATTTTAAGGTTTCTTTTCATGGCTATCTCTCTTTTTAAATATTTGATGTCCAGTCTTTTATTCTTCCTCTATTTAGTACATCAGTTCTTTAAAGCCTGGAATATGTCTTCTTCTCTCCTTCAATGACCTTTTCTGTGCTCAACTCTTACAGAGCAGAACTGCTTCTACATCTATACAGAATATTTTTAAACAACTCTCTAGATTTTCCTTTGTACTCCATTTTTTCACCTTTAAATGTCTATAAATCACTTAGATATAATATTTAATAATATTAATAATGATGATGATAATTTAAAGCTGGATATCACCTAGACATAGTGCTAGTATTGGAAACCCAGCATGTTAAATATTGAACATAGCTTCGATTTATGCCATCACATCCCATTAATCTGTTCATCACAGTGACCATAGTTAATAATACCGTATGGTACAGTTGAAATTTGCTGAAACAGTGGATCTTAATTGTTATTACCACACACACCAAAAAGGTAGTAAATGTGTGAGATGATGGATATGTTAATTAGCTTGATTGAATTATTTCACAATGTATATCTGTATCATGACATCACTATATACTGTAAATGTATAGACTTCTAATTTGTCAATTACAACTTAATAAAACTGAAAACAAAAAGACTTATTTTTCAGATTTGGTTGTGTAGCTCCTATTGGACCAACTCTCAGGCAGATAGCAACTATGTATACCGGAGTCAGTGGAGAATTTAGGAAGGTGAGAAGATAGAAGAGGAAATTCAGTACTTTAAAGAATGGGACAGCATTTGTTCAATATCTTATTTTTATAGCTTTTGGAATTTCTATGGAATTACTCAGACTATACCCTGCCAATGACTAAAATGCCTCTAGATAAACACACTTGCTGCCTTGAAAACCAGTGGACAAGATCCATGAAAACTATGTCCATATCTACTGGAAATTCAGAGGATAATTCTTGGAAAGAAGAGAGCCAGAGAGAGAGAGAGAGAGAATCCAAATTGTGTACAAATTCTTTCTGAATCTATGGCTAACACCTGAACTGCACAAGCACAAGGCAGACAATATGCTTCAACTCTTAATCTGGAATGCTGCCTACCATACCAACATTGGTTAAATGTAGCCAAATTCAACAGCAATATATGTAACCTAAACATTTGTGCCCCTGCAATACGATGAAATAAAAAAAAAGGAAAAAATAAAAATAAATAAATGTAGCCAAATTATCTCTTAAAAAATGAGACATCTAACTTCAACTATGCCAAGAATAAGCACAAATGATTTACTTTTTCATGGTCCATATGTGCCAGAGAGAATAATTCATACCTCGAAGTGAGAGACAAGACAGATGACCCATCCTTAAATTCTCCCTTAGTCCTTACATGATGTGGTTTATGCATACTCCTTCCTGCCACCTGTAGTCACATTTTTGTGATAATTATTGGATACCACATTAATATTAGTTGCTTTTCGTAGTAAGCTGAATCATGGCTCTGTGTTGTTCATAACTTTTTTTTTGATAGATTGAGATTTTTCTTAGAATTGAAAATTTTCATTCAGTCCCCTCTCATTAAAAATTTTAAATAAATTGTAAGCTGTTACTGAATTCAACTAATTTCTTATGGTAGTATTTAGTACTGATCTGTAGCATTTCTGTTTGTCTTCCTTCTGGAAACAAAGTAGGATTGCATTTCACTTTGATGGCTAATGAAATATGAACAGAAAAGACATATAAAATCTCTAGATTCTAGCCTTGAACAGTTAATGCACACTTTCTGTCTTCCCCTCCTATTTCTGTAGTTACTAATCATATTTCAGATGGAAGTCACTTTTAACTCCCTGACAGAGGATAACACAGGAATGGGATAAAATATAGAAAAAAAAGAGATGGAGGAAGGCATGTTTACTATCTTCACACAGACACAAAAAAGACCAATATTTCCACAGACTAGGACCAAAGGGGGGAAAAATGTGGATTATCAGGGAAAAGAGTGAGCCAGAAATACGAAAGAGATAAACCAGGACATGTTGAATGGCCTTTATGAAAATGTCTCTTTACATAGGCGTATATGCTTGCCAATTTAAAACATGACTTTCTAGAGCTCTCAATCATATAGAAAGTACAGACAGCAATTGACTCTTTTGCTGACAAAACCATGAAAACTGAAAAGCACCACTTTTCAGATGGTTGCATATTATTTCAATACATGAAAACTGGAGGAAAACATGCACCACATGGTAGCTATAATGTGTACAGAAGAGTTCTACACTTGATACTTTAAAAGTCACTCTCAACTTTTTAACATAGACCCCCAGCTCAGATATCATAAGAATGAAAACTCAAGATGAAGGAGAAGTGAATAAGCATTTTGTTCGACCCTAAAATATTTTGAGTTGTAAAATATTTACAATGCTGTCCCTTTTCCCCCCCCTGGAAAAAGATAGATGCTTTGAATAGCACAGAAAAGTTAATCAATATTTCATCAATATGTTCCTATTCTCCATAACAGGGTAGAAAATGATATTCTAAGTTCAAAGAAAAATGAAAGTCACTGGTACTCGTGAAATAATTCAAACCCCATGTGCAAAATAGATCATCAATGTGCTTACTCTAGAAAATGAACAACTCTAAATGTACAAGAGCTCTGATGATACAAGTTGAAGCAGTCCTACTTCACTAAATATGGAACTAAGAAACACGTAAAAATCTGAGAACATGTGAGAAATAAATATAGCAAGGAGAAATATGCTCAAAGGTTCACTAAATTTTTCAATTATTCATCTCAGATTTTCATTTTGTGTGTGTGAGAAAAGAGATCTTGAGCATAAAATTCTAAAATATGTGAGCATTATATTCTCTTCTTCCCTGTTTGACTGTTCACCCATATAATGGGATATGACAGAAAAGTTATTTTTCTAGACATATTTAGCTCGATTGGACATTCACAGAGCGTAATTTTCTATTTTCTTATGGGCCAACAAGTAGAGGCCTTACATATCAGAATTCTACAAGAGCATAAGTCTTCACTTCCAGTAAAATGCATTCACTCCCTTGCTGCTCTATCAAGTTTAGTTATGCAAATACTATTCAATGAAACTAGATTTCTAGGCTCCCTGTGTAGCCCTGTCTGTTACTATTGCTTCATGTAAAAATGTTCTAAAGATTTATCTGGAAGTGTTTAGACAAGTGTAATGACTTTAAAAAAAAATAGCTAGAAAGGAAAGGTTATCAAGTTGAACAAATTATCAACAACTTGGAAAAATAGCTCCTTTAATACTTTCTAAATAAAAACTATTTATTGAGGCTATTATTTTCCTAGTCTGTTTTCAGGTACTATATAGTATTCAAAAATATTTCTGACTTCAATTTTGCCTTTAGGTAGTGATCCAAAAGAAACAAAATATTCAAATATGTGTTTCAGATAATGAACACTGAGAATACTAGGAGGAAAAGTATTAATAAATTAGGAGGACTTTGTTGAAACTATGAACTTCAGTCATTTGTTAAAGATTCATTGCAAGATCACAATAATGCATTAAAACTTGAGAGAGGCATAAATGTTATAAATGAACTGTAGAATAACGTGGATTTAAATATGTTCTATAATTGAGATATAATTCATGACCTTTGA
The DNA here is from genome assembly GCF_000956105.1 of Propithecus coquereli. Classification (NCBI taxonomy): domain Eukaryota; kingdom Metazoa; phylum Chordata; class Mammalia; order Primates; family Indriidae; genus Propithecus; species Propithecus coquereli. The sequence continues at coordinate 5,780,009 of NW_012149729.1, forward strand.
GAACACGGAAGAAAGATCAGTGCATACTTTAGGTTCTTACAAAGCTTATAGCGGAGGTTACATCTAAGTGTAGTAAAACTTTAATATTGTGCAAATATGATAGATGAGCATGATTTTGACTGGTGAAGAAGAAAATACAATGTTTTACAGAGATATTAAAATAACATAGCTTAAAGGGAAAAGATGCAACTCAAGAACTGCTTTGTGAAATTGTTCATTTTGATCGAAAGCAAGATTTAAGACGTGGAAAATATGAAAAGGTATATTGTATGTAGGCCATAACACTCATCAGGATAGCATACATAAATATTTAATAAAATATTAAATATTTTTAATTATGCCCTGCTCTACCTCTCACCCTCCTTTAGTGATGTGGCACGTGGCTATCTTTATCACTAAATATTTTAGGAAGCTTCTGAAACCCATATGCTTTAACTTTCAAGAACTTGTCAGAGTCCACTGAATTTCACATGATTTAGAGCATATAGTGATTAATCTGAAAAACCCAAGAGTTACTGTTGTTTACAGATTTTTCATGGCATAATAATATATGAAGTGCGACAGAATAGAGAATCCATTACATTCCTCCCCACCAAAATAGGGTTTAATGTGTGTCTTCCTCACTGAAGAACACTGAATGTGCCAAGAACACAAAACAACAAAAAATAATTAAAACAAACAAATAAACAAAAACAAAGGGCATTCAGATGAGAAAGAAAATGAAATAATTAGATATTGTCCCAATTCCACATCTACAGCGGGAGGTCAGCATTTGCAGAACGTAACGGGGAGGGAGTGAAAGGGGTTGAAACACTATTCGCAAGAATTGATCGAAAGAGATCATGTGTTCTCTTTTCCTTCTTCCAGTGCCTCAAATATGCTGTGCTCCTTTCCTGTTTGTACAGCTGTACATAGGCTCCCAAGCTAGATAAATCTTACCTTTTTGGAAAAATCCAGGAGAGCATCAACTTTTTCAGAATACAGTGTCAATGAGTATGATTTTTTTTTGTCTGCTATAATTTAAGTTATCATAATGAGAATTTGATGAATTAGAAGGGATGAACTAGATGACTCTTGGATGGGAAACTATTTTGTGGATGCTCACTGAGTACATAAAGACGTGCACATAAATCCAAGATCGAGTCACTTTGACATTTCCTTGGGGAAGTCAAGGTTATGATCAGAGTTGCTAATATTTTATTTAGATTATAAAAAGCGTGTATACCTTATTTACTTGGAAATGTTTCTTTTGTTTGTATCTGAGTTTGTGACCCAATGCTTCTTTTCACATATTCTGAGGAAACGTTTCATTTTCCACTCACAGAAGCTACATTTGAGAATAGAAGAACAAAGTCTCCAGGAAGTCACTGTGGAGGGAAAAGCTACATTCATCCTGATTCTCCCATACTGGACTTTTCACACTCTAAAGAATTGAATCTAAATGTTAAATATGAGAAAGTAAAATGACCTGAAAAAGGAGAATGTACAAAAGGCTGACAGGGTTAATTCAAGGATGCACAGAGCGTAACATGAAGCAATGTGGCATCAGTGTCAATGGCTGGGAGAAGCAGCAGGAGATTGGGACGGAATGGAGCAATCAGCAGCAACACGACTCTGAAGGAAAACATGGTGTGCCTGCACGGGTAAGACACAGCGTTCTGGAGACAGAGACAGGCTCTATTAGCAGAGTCCAGTATAAAAATTTGTCAAATAGCTCGCAAGAGTGACAGAACAGAAGGGGCAGCTGGTCACTGTGTATTTTATCACAGTCGTACATGTGGGGCATAAAAATAGCAACCAGAACCATCAATATGAAGGACAAATATGTAATTATAATGTAAATAAAATACACATTCATATAAAGGTGCATTAAATCGTCAGCCCTAGCTATCCCAGCTGATGTTTCCACAGATTTTTACTCTATCTTTTCTTTACATTTGTATAATATGATACACTTAATATAATGCTATATGATATAATTGTAATATAATGTTGTCTTATGCTAGATGAATAAACTACATAAGTTCTAGGGTCCATGACTATTTTCTTGATTTACAGAAGTGTTCAATTTATATTTACTGAATGAATAAATATTGCCCCACACATTTTAACTCTCATGCAATTCTCCTCCACACCCGGAGGTTAGAGGAAAATCAAAAACAAATAAATTTTCACATAATTTGCCTCTTCTCCTCCAACTATCTTTAACTTATGTTTATACACAAATTAATAATGATTACAAAACGTATTTGGAATATGATGAGAACTTAGTTTCTTCCACTCTCAAAAAGAAACAATTAAAAACATCTCAGTGTTAATTTTGTTTATGAGTGTGATAGAATATTGTAAGGGGCTGTGTAAATATCAAGTCCAACAGTGATAATAAGGGAGAAATCAACTATAAATATGGACAAAATACAAGAAAATCTGTTGTGTTTCTTTGTTGGTTTTGTTTTTATTTCTTGTTTTTTTCCCCTTTTTTTCTTCCTTTTTTCTTTTGTCTTTTTTTTTCTTTATTTTATGTATTTTTTTTGTGAGTGACAGATGCTGAAGAAATTGGAAATTGCATTAGCATATCCAAGATTTCAGGGAGGGGAGAAATGTTGATGGTCAACAGTCATAATATTCTGGACACAGAGCAAGAGGGTTTAAATCCAGAATTTGCTAGTTTACAGGGATGCCATTGAGGAACAGAAGAAAAAGAAAATTAGAATTCTGTTGGTGTCATGGGATTGGAGAGAAAAAATTGGAGCTTCAAGGGCAAGTTACTAACTACTAAGAAGCTAAAAATGGTGAACTAAGCCAGACACACTGTTGTTTTTCCTTTCAAGGCAAATTCTGAAGATACATAGTTTAGGAGTTAAAAAAAAAAAACCTGCATACATATTCCAATAAGCAGATTATTCAGAAATTTCACTGTGCTAAAGAGAAAAGATTATATTTTCTGTGAGGAATGTCATAGGTTACACTCAGGATCATGGCTATTATCAAAATGATGAGATAAAAAATGTTGGCCAGGATGAGGAGTAAAGGGAATATTTGTGTACAGTTGGTGGGAATGTAAAATTGTATAACCCTTATGGAAAGCAGTATGGAAGTTCCTCAAAAAACTAAAAATTGTACTACCAGCAATCCCACAGATAAAACATGCACATATAAAAAACTGGTGTTGGTACCCTGGTAACATCATATTAAAAATTTAATTTCTGATGAATAAGAGTTTCAAAGGCAATCTCATTTTACAAAATGTAATTGACTTGTATGCTTATAACTTGTATACTTTTCTATATGCATAAACAAAAAAATTAACCTAGAAAACCTTTGCATGTTTCTTGGTTTTGTTGTATAAAATTTTTCTTTACCTAAATTTTCTTTTAGATTATAGAAAATAGTGTCTGTAATAATATAAAGTAATATTTTCTCATTATAAAATTATTGCACACTCATTCTAGAAAATTAATTTCAGTATATTTGTATGACTTTTGTATGCTTAATTATGTAGTTGTGTTAAAAATACAAGCTGATTTTTAAAGCAAACTAATTAAGCTATTGTTAATGATCCCAGAAGGAAAAAGATTTAACTATTGCTTAGTGATTTTATGATAAATACCTGCCACTGCATTTATTAGTTTGCTAATCTACCCCAATTAAAAATATGACTTGAGAAATTTAACATTAGTTTCAAAGATGCAAACTAAGATGACTAAATTTTCTTGGCAAAGAAAACCACCATTCTCTTGTAGCATTGCTTTTCAGTTTCACTATTGAATGTTAGTTTATATGTTACCTATTTTTGTGATCCCATTTTGTCTCACCTATAACTTGTTGATAGCGTTCTGATTTCTAGTTTTTGTTACAAATGTGAAGTTTTAAAAATCTAAATATTATAGATGGCTATAAAAAATTTCAAAAATATAACAGATACAAATAAAATAAACATTAAAAATTTACCAAGATCATCACAAATATCACTCCTAGTCATTAATCAATTAACAAGAATATATATAGCCATACAGATGATTGTCATTTTATAAATAAACTTATTTATAAATCACAAGTGTGCAAGATCATACCCTATACACTAATCTGCTATTTTTACCAGCTTTATTGCAATATAATATGCAAAGCATACAATTCACTCTTTAAAATTTAGTTTTCAGTATATTCACACAGTTGTACAACTATCACCACTATCTAATTTTGGAACATTTCACCACTCAAACAAACAAATAACGCTCACTGTCCACTGCTTCCCAAGCCCCTGATAGACATAAATCTACCTTCTGTCTCTATGTCTTTGCCTATCCCAGAGATTTTATATCAATATAATCGATTCATTCAATATGTTGTCCTTTAAAGTTATCTGGCTTTTTTCTCTTATAATATTTCCAAGGTTCAACCATGCTGTACCATGTATCTATACTTCATTCCTCTTTATTGCTAAATGATATTCCATACTATGACTATAACATATTTTTTTTTTTTTTTGAGCTAGAATCTCACTCTGTTGCGCAGGCTAGAGTGCCATGGTGTCAGCCTAGCTCACAGCAAGCTCAAATCCCTGGGCTCAAGCAATCCTTCTACCTCAGCCTCCTGAGTAGCTGGGACTACAAGCATGCACCACCATGCCAGGCTAATTTTTCCATATATTTTTTTTAGTTGTCCAGCTACTTTCTTTCTTTTTTTTTTTTTTTTAGTAGGGACAGGATCTCACTCTTGCTCAGGCTGGTCTCAAACTCCTGAGCTCAAATGATCCCCCGCCTCGGCCTCCCAGAACGCTAGGATTACACATGTGAGTCACCGCGCGCCCGGCCCCTATACCATATTTTGTTAACCAGTTGATTGGCATTAGGGTCATTTCCATTTTTTTGCTAATATGAAAAATGATGCTAGGAAAACTTCTATGCACATTTTTATGTAGCTATGTGTTTTTAATTCTCTTGAGTATATGCCTATATGAAACATTTTGTAAAACTTTTGTTTTTCAAAGTGGTTGTATCACCAAGGTAGGAGATTTTGATTTCTCCAAATTCTTGGCAATGCTTTTATTCATATGTCTTTTTATTTTTATTTGAACTATTCCATTGGATGTAAAGTGACATCTCATTATGGTTTTGATCTAAATTTTTTTAATGATGAGTAGTGTTGAGAATCTTTCTATGTGCTGCTTATTGACAATTGCATATTTTCTTTAAAGAAATGTCTATTAAAATAATATGCACATTTTGTTACATTATTTATGGTTTTATTATTGAGTTGTATGTGTTCTCTATGTGTTGTAAATATAAGACCAAATACAAGTACAAATTGGGCATATGACTTTCCAATATTGCTCTGCTTATGTGTATTGAGTTTGATTCTTTATGATGTTCTTCAAAGCACAAATGTTTTTAATCTGATGAAGTCAACTATAGGTTTTAATTACAGCGTTAGTACTTTAATAGAAAGAGGGTAATTCATAGGAAAGGAAACATAAGAAAATATGAAAAGATACAAAAAGGATAGGAACATAAAAGGGAGAATCCCTGTGTAAATCAATTCATGAAAGTTCCATGTTTATTAAAACAGGTCAGTAGCAGCCAGTGACTCTTTTTTCTTCATGAGTTTGGCAAAATAATACTGATTTCAAAGTTTAAAGTCATTATTTGAAAGTTCTGCTTTTTAATAGACAACACATGTTTTTACATACAAATAGAATATATTTGGTTTCTATTTTTGATTATCAGTGAATAGATGAGAATCATGAAAGTCAATGAATGGGAGATATTTCTGTGATGCTAGACATTTCTCTGCAGTTTCTTTCTTACAAAGCTTCATTCTTTACATTCAGGATGCCCTAGGATGGATTAAATAAATAAAATTAATCATCATCTTAAATATGTTATTTGTGGTATGGAAGTCTTAAAACACCATTTTTTGAGTGCAACTGCTTTTGTTATGTGAGATTCACTGTGCTGTTGCAATTTCATCTTTCTGAGGGGAAAAAACATAGCCCTGCTGTTATATAGGACAGAGGCTGCAAATAAACTGAAGTGATGGTAATTCCCTAGAGAGCAAGTATTTCAACAGTAAACTTTAACAGCATGATTGAAAAATAGTGAACTGGCCCATTAAATTTGTTTTATTACTGTAAAATCTTTCATGGCAAACAGAAGCAGTTGCTACCATTACCTACACTGTGATGCAGTCTTATCTAAGTAATTCCCTCTTCCTCACTGGGCAGAATCATGAACTCCACTTTGATTACACAGACTTATTTATAGTAAAAATCACCTGGACAGTTGATGTTCTTCAAATAATCCATCTGATAATCCTTTTCCACTGTGAAATGCATGACCATTTTTTGTGAACAACAATCAACTTTATTACATTTTCTTAGAATTTTGAAATTTACAAATAATCCTATAATTTTACCTATTTTTAAAAGTGGATTGTCTGTTATTTTATAATAAATTTAAACTATCTTTATCAATATATGTTATGAGTACTTGTTAAATACATACTGCAAATATCTTTGCCTCACTATTGTTTATCTTTTCTCTTAACAATTTTTTTGATGAATAGAAATTCTTAATTTTAATGAAATCTAATTTATTAATCTTTTTTATACGACTAGCACTTTCTATATCTCGTCTAATACATCTTTTCCTGTCCTAAATTATAGAGCTATATTCTATTAATAGAAGCTTTTTTATCTTGGACATTTAGGTAAATGATCCTGGTGATATTAATATCTGTGTTTGGTGTGGGGTAGAATTCAAGGTTTTTTGTTTATTTGTTGATGTTTATGTTGTTTTTCACATAGCTATTCAGTTGACCGAGGGCCTTTCTTACAAAAGTCCACCCTTTCCATTCTGGTCTCTTCAGCTTTCCTTACATCAACACTTCCAATGCTCTCCTAAAGAAATCAAAAGTTGAGATGACTTGACAAGATATGAAATCTTACTATGAACTCACTTACTAATAGGAGTATTGGTAAAATTGTATTGTATGTATTACATTAGAATTACATGGTTATCAACTTCATAATAACTAATTTGGATACTAAATTTTATTTATTTTTCTATGTTTCCCCATGAAAAAATTGTTAAAAGTTAGTCTTCACAGTGGAAAAACTTAGGATCAAGTTGGTACACACATTTAATAAAATGATTATAACACTTTCAAATGAGTTTGACAATGCAGGTAGGTTATTTATATGGGTTGTGACTTGAATGTGTCCCCCCAGATTCACCTGTTGGAAATAATCTCCAGTGGAACAGTGTTGAAGAGGTGGGAAGTTTTAAACAGGTGATTAGGTCATGGGAGTGGGTCAGTTTTAGCTGGAGTAGATTCCCTGTCACCCATGCTGTTTTGCCTTTCTGCCTTCTGCCATGGAATGATGCAGCACAAAAGCCCTTGCCATACATAGGCTCCTCAGTCTTAGATTTCCCAGACTTCGGAACTGTAAGGAATAAATTTCTGTTCATTACAAATTACCTAGTCTCAGGTAATCTGTTGTAGCAGCATAAAACTGAATAAGACAAACTGCAAAATTAAAGAGCAAAAACATCAAAAGACTATGGTTCAAAATTTTGTGTTAATCTATTTTTAAAATAATACAATTATTATAACTGAAGAATGACTGACTGGGAAACTTATTGTAGTCGGATAAATGAGCATCCATACTTGAGTTGTAATTACACTTCTGGAAGCAATATAGTACTGTTTAATGAGTCAACATACTTTATTTGTTGAATCAAACATTTAAACTCTCAAAATATTACTAATTAGGAAGAGGTCATTTTACAATATTTGGCTTAACTGATGTTTTATCATGTGTCCAGAAGGCCATTGGAGAACAAGGGCGGGTTCAAAAAAGCCTCTTCCACATGGAGAGGTCTTTTATTCTTTAATGTTACAAGTATCTTCCTCATTCGTTCAGTTATTTAATCGCTCATCCAGTACTTAGCAACCACTATGTACCAGGGACATTTCTTTTTTAAAAAATTATTACCTTTTATTTAAAAAGAAAAGAAAAGATATATTCTGCTCTGTAACTCAAAGTGGCTTAATTAGCATGCTGCATCTCCAATTTTCATATAAAATAATAAAATCTCTACTTCTAGCCCCTAGACATTTCTGATTAAATGTTCAAAATCCTTAAGAAAATAAACTTTCAACCCACCCCAAATTTCCAAGTTAAATAATTTTTCTCTTATCTTCTTCCTCCTTGTGAGATTTTTTTGGTGGCTATTTTTTTGTTTGTTTGTTTTAACTAAACCTTATGTTTAAAAATGTCCTAAGAACATTTTCGAGAGAAATCTGTTGTCTCATTAGATCCCCACAACAGACTCAATGTGCAAATCTGGAAATTGACACTCAGAAAAGTTTAGAAATTTGACGAAGAAACTATTAAAATAAGAAATCTATTTTCTTTCTTCAATGTTTCATAGTTGTCTTTGTAGGGAATCTTTCACCTCCTTGGTTAAGAAATCACAGAAGACACAAACAAATGGAAAATATATCATGCTCATGGATAGGTAGAATTAACATTGTTAAAATGTCCATACTAACCAATTCCAACATCATATTTCACGGATCTAGAAAAAATAATTCTATGCTTCACTTACACTCAGAAAAGAATCCAAATAGCAAAACTAATTTTAAGCAAAAAGAACAAATCTGGAGGAATCATATTATTGGACTTCAAACTCTACTACAAGGCTATAGTAACCAAAACAGCATGGTATTGGTACAAAAACAGAGACATATACCAATGGAACAGAATGGAGAACCCAGATATAAAACCACCTACATACAGCTAATTGATCTTTGACAAAACAGACAATATATACTGGGTAAAAGAAGCTCTATTCAATAAATGGTGCTGGGAAAATTGGATAGCCAAATGCAGAAGAATGAAATTGCTATCTTTCACCACTTACGAAAATTAATTCAAGATAGATAAAGGAGTTAAATTTAAGATAGGAAATCATAAGAATTCTAGAAGAAAATATAAAAAAAAAACTCTTCTAAATATTGGTCTCGGGAAGGAATTTATGACTAAGATGCCAGGGGCAATTACAACAAAAGCAAAAATAAATAAATGAGACTTGATTAAATTAAAATGCTTCTGCACAGCTGAGGAAATAATAAACAGAGCAAATAGACAAACTACAGAATGGGAGAAAATATTCACAATTATATATCCATTAAAGGGCGAATATACAAAATCTACAAGCAACTCAAGCAAATCAGTAAGGAAAAAAAAAACATCAGAAAGTGGGCAAAAGACATGAACAGAAGCTTTTCAAAAGAAGATAAACAAATGGCCAATAAACATATGGAAAAATGCTCAACATCACTATCCATTGGGGAAATGCAAATTAAAACCAGAATGAGGTATCACCTTATCCCTCTTAGAACAGCTTTTATTAAAATGTCCACAAACAGTAGATGCTGGTGTGAATGCAGAGAGAACGGAATGTTTACACACTGTTGGTGGGACTTCAAATTAGTACAACCTCTGTGGACAACAGTATGGAGATTTCTCAAAGAACTAAAAGTAGACCTACCATTCATTGAATTCTGCAGTCCCACTACTGGGTATCTACCCAAAGGAAGAGAAGTCATCTATCAAAAAGACACCTGAACTCGAATGTTTATTGTGGTACAATTCACAATTGCAAAGATGTGGAATTAACCCAAGTGCCCATCAATTCATGAGTAGATTAACAAAATGTGATATATGTATACTATGGAGTACTACTCAGTCACAAGACAGGATGAATTAATGCCTTTTGCATCAATTTGGATGGGGAACTGGAGACTATTACCCTAAGTGACATATCTAAGGAATGGAAAAACAAACAACACGTGTACTCGCTATTAAATTGCAACTAACTGATAAGCACACATGTGCACAGAGAAAAGTAAAACTCAGTGTAAATAAATCAGGGGAAGGGGTAAGACAGAAGAGGGGAGGGGTAAAAACCTACCTAATGGGTACAATGAACACTAGTTGGGTGGTGGGCACACTTACAGACAGACTCAAGTATTACCAAAGCGATCCATGTAACCAAAAATATTTGTACCCCGCATATTTTTTGAAATAAAAAATAAAAAAAAGAACAAAAAGAACAAAAAATCTGCTAAAAGGAAGACACTAAAAAAAAAAACAAAACTAGTTTCTCTAACGATAGTGTACTACACTGTCTCTTTCAAACATTTGAATGAATGAAAAAATAATGAAATGAGTTTCAGTGTGTACTTGGCATAATAGACAATTGAATGGTGTGAGACATCATTTTCTTAGATATATTTTTTTAGACTTCTTATCTAAAATGTTCACACGATAGGTTATTTCTAAACAGATCAGCTTTATCTCAAAGAAGAATCATACCACTCCAAACAGCTGACTAAAATGTCCTACAAGTAATAAATGGACAGCTAAATAGTAATAATACAAATACTAATACTAATAATAGTAGAGAGATTACTATATGTCAGGAGTTTAATACTCCTTTTTTTCATTTATAATAACCCTATAAGGTAGATGACATTGTTATCTTTGTTTTATAGATGAGGAAATGGAGACACAAAGTGGTTAATTACCTCTCCAGGAACACAAAGGTATTAAGTGACAGTAGGACTTCAGTTCAGGCAGTTTGGCTCCACAGTCCACATTTAACTCCCATAGCTTGTTGTCTGTTGAAGGTATATGCCTATTACATATGTTTTATTTTCTTCAGATGACCTTAGCCCTGTAAACTAGATTTGGTAGATACTTTGTTTAGAATTTCTCTTAATGAATATGTATTATAAACTAAACCAATCACCATATCTAGGTTGAATACTTTACCTCAGAAAGCCAATATGAAATGTGGCTCGCCCTGACTCTGTTTCCAGTAATATGATCACAAATGAGTAGGAGTCAGGCAACCAACACAACTTTACTTCTATTCTAAATATTAGCAGTTGACACTCATGGAAGCAAAAAAAAAATGTGCAGAAAATAATTAATACATGACAGAGATATGACGAAATCCAAGGTGTTCTGAATGCTAGAGTGACCGTCATCTACCCCAGCAAGACTTTTCTCTGAGAGTGCTATTCATCTTTCATGTTCGATGTGCAAAAACACTACTTTCCCCAAGGAAGTGGTGCCTATGGCAAGGCAGGTGCACTCTCTATAACACATTCCATGAAATGAACATCTGACTAACTCATTTGTGTTCTGCAGTCTCAGCTGTTGTATGTAAATAACAATTATGCAAAGATTTGAAATGAAAAGGATGTCCTTTCCAATGGGGCCCCATTTGGTAATTCCCAACTCTATAAAGAGTATGTTTTACAGACATTTATCTGTGCAGATGTCTAAGGTGGAGGCAATAAACTCTAAAATCATTGACATTCTGTTTGAAAAGCAAAGATCTGTCAAAATCTGTTCAAGGAGAGAGTCATTCTGAATGTTTCCACTGACAAATGCATGTAATAATGTATGAGAAATTTACTTTACAGCCATTTCTGAAAAGTAGAAGAAAAGTTACAGAAGCAGAATAGAAGTCATGAAAGAAAGAGATAACATACACACTTCACAGTTTTAAGACTTTGGAGTAGATTTAATAAAAATTAGGGAAAGAACTGATAAGCATGTACCATATTCCCGACAATTATATATGTCCATCTAATTAATCTGGTTAATTTCATGTTCCCTAAAAATATGTAATAGAGACATATTGAGTAAATTAGGACAGTGTGAGATGAATATTAGCAATTAAAGCAGATGGCCAAAACCCAATACAAGTATTGTGAAGCATATAAATAGAAGCATCAAAAATATTTTCCAGAGAACCAAAAGCAAAATTTGCTGAATAAATCTATAGTAGATACAAGATGTGGTTCTTTACACAATCCAATCTATGCACTATGCACTACTTCAGCTGAGGGAAAAAAAATGTGTTTTTTTCTTTGTGCACAGCTCATTTTTTACAATTAAGAAGAATCTCATTGCAATTCAACTATAAGTAACACTACTTTAAACAAAGAATGATTAAGTAAATTTAATGTAAATTACAAAGTTACAAAGAAATGTTTGGATTCTGTGCAAATTAAGGCTAAGGGAATATTACTTAAATCACCTTACTAACAGAAGTATACATTGAAATCTGACTTAATACAAGTACATGGTTAAAAAAATGTTATATATGTTTTTTGAGGGAAATTAAACTGACCCAGACAGCAGGAAAAAAAAAGCTGTCTTCATTCTTCAGGCAATTATAGGATCCATATGAAAGTATTTTAGCCATGTAACATAGCATTAATAATTAGCTTAATTAGCTCATTTTACCATTGTTATCAGTTTAATAAAAAGGGTAAATATTACTCCATTTTATCATGCCAATGACAATATTAGTAGTTTTTTGTTTTAATTACACACCACATGGTTTCAAGGCCTAGCTCTAAGGTAATATTACAATCTGAAAACTCTCAAATATTATGAACCATATTTCTTCCACCTGTCCACAGCCTATATAGTAGAGAAGGTATTTACCTGCTTACATTTTATACAAGATATATGAACTAGAAGTAATTTCTATATTCATGCAAAGATTAGAATATTATTAGAAAAAATTAGGAAAAAGTAGTGCTTATCATATAATATCTGTCTAATTAAAGATGAAGAATTTTTCTTTTACTTACTTATTCTTCCTCCTCTTAATTGAAAAAAATTACAGGGTTTTGAAAGTGGATATAGATTGAGGATCAGATATCCCTGGATATTATAGATATCTTATCTGTTCCCCAATCTATAATGAATTGTGAGCAAGTCAAATAAGACGGATAAAAATATACCCATGCTGATTTCCATAACTCAGAACAGATCAGCACAGTCAAGTGGCTGCACTTATCTAAAGATCTTTCCTCATTACTGAGTAGAAAGAGATTTCAACACATGGGCACAGAACATCTTTTCAGGATATAAAAGATAACCTTCATATATCATTAAATATACTTGGCTTTAGAAATTTGAAATTAGTATAGACCTAGAATAAGAAATTTCTTTCTGGCCAGGCACTGTGGCTCACGCCTGTAACCTAGCATTCTGGAAGGCCGAGGTGGGTGGATCGTTCAAGGTCAGGAGTTCAAGACCAGCCTGAGCAAGAGCGAGACCTCATCTCTACTAAAAAATAGAAAGAAATGATCTGGACAACTAAAAATATATATA
>NW_012149729.1:5793708-5803051 GCF_000956105.1 Propithecus coquereli
AATTAAAAAAGAAAAATTGACCAGGTAGATCTCAGCTATTTCTATTCAATTTATACAAAAAGAAAGAGAATTCCATTATTTATGAAAAGCCTAACATGCAAAATGTACAAACAAAAACATCAGATTTTAAAATTATCCCACATTATTTTTAAAAAAGAAGATTGGGAGTCAAGGAAGTCAAGATGGAGAATTCCTTAGCCTAAGCTCCGGCCCTTCTATCCTGCCATATGGGTTTGGCTTAGTTGCTTAACGCCTCTGGGCATGAGGTATGTCATCTGTACAACAAAAGAATAACAGTCAAATAAAACTCATTCTAGTTTTATTATTCTTTACAATATTCTCAACATATGTAAGATTACCAGTTTCTCAAGATTTCTGCTTCAAAAACAATTTTATGATCAAATTCAGTTGGGAATTGCCATGTTTCTTCATTCAAAGTACCATTACATAATATCTTTACGATGGCATGGCCTAAGACTACCTTGAGGGGTGGGAGAATGTATTGTCAAGAAGACTGGCATTAATATGTTAATCATAAATTTTTAAAATAGCAACTGTAATATATCACGTAATTAAAGATACTTTACAGTATGAGATTTGAATAGGAGGGTCTGTCTTAATCCAGAAAGTCTACAGTGTCTTTCTTCAGGAAGTGACAATTGAAATGAGATCGGATAAATGTGTAGAATTTAGCTAGAAAGAGCAGGAAAGGCAATTATAAATGAAAAAAGTGCCCCAGAGTAATAGAGAAATTAACATTAAAATTAAAAAAATATTTTTATTGCTAGGACAAAGGAACCCCCACCCACGGATAGAAGTGTGCAAGACAAAGCCATGTAAAGTCTTATCAGCCAATTTTAAAATGTGTCTTTACCTAAGAATGGAAGTCATTTAGGAGATAGTAAAATAGCATATTAGGGCTTCAAAAATACATTGGGCCCCTAGGAAATATTGGAGGGGATCCAAAGTTTATGTGAATAAATCAGTTTGAAGATAATTACAGAGGTCATAATAACAGTAATTCTTGGATTATTCCAGAATAATAATGGTAGAAATTGAGTAGAGGAGACACTTAGACACCTTTCTGAGATACTCAGATAAGGGATTAAATATGGAGATGGGGGGAGAAAGTGGCGAGGTCTAAGAAGATCTTAGGCTTCCAGGTTTAGATAGAAATGGTGAGGCATATTGAAATAGGAGATACGGGAAAAATTTTACAAAGTGGAGAAGATTATAAATTTACTTTTGGAAATATTGAATTTAAATTTTTTTGGAACTTCCAAAAGGATATGCTTGTCTAAGAACTCAAGAGAAGAAATCTGGCTTGATGTTAAAATTGTTAAGTAGTCTTGCTTGTAAGCAGAAAATAATATTATTTGCAAGGATGATGTTACACTAATTATTACCAATAAAAAAATCTAATAAACATTTTCTAAATTAATGGAGGACTGAGGTATTAGTATAAACAGGATTATAAAATAATTCACTAAGAGCAAAGTCTGGTAAACTTTTGGAATATCAGAAGAAACATACATTATCTCTAACACACAGGCATACAAGGAAAAGAAAGAAAGGAAAGGAAGAAGGGAGGGAAAGAAGGTAGAAAGGGAGAAAGAGAGAGGAAAAAACAAAAAAGGGATAAAAAGCCATGATCTTACAATCAGACAAAGTATACTTTAGGTCAAAGAAGCATTAAACAAGATAAGCAAGAATAATTTACAATGCTAAAGAATACCATTTAAAAGGAAGTTTATTATGAAATTGTGTGCACCAAATATATAAAGGCACATTCATACAATAGCAATTAGAGAAGATACAAAGAGAGGGTGTCTGAAAGTGCTAGAATTAGAAAATCTTCACTCACTTCTCTAATGCCACGAGAATCTTAGATAACATAAGATAAATAAGAATAAAAATAAAGTAGTGATGTGGTATAATAAATGCCATAATCAATGATTTAGGCTACCTTATATGTGTATGTATATCTATGTATGTATGTACATATAAATAGAAATATGAGCATATTTATATGCATATATAACATTCTGCATAGTTTAAAACAATATTTAATGCAAATGACCTTACAGAACACAAAATGCATATCAAAACACAAAGGGACCTCAATAACACCATATATATGTGTGTGTGTGTGTGTGTGTGTGTATTTTAAAAAGGCTTCAACAGGTGCAATCTGTCTCTTCTGGCCTTAATGCAATAAAAAAATTAGTAATAATAACAAGAAAAAAAGGATTTTCCCAACTGGAAATTAAAGAACTAATTTTTTAAAACTTTGGAACAGATAAGACAAAAATAAAACTTTTAGTTCATCTAGAAAGCAACGATAAAGGAAATCTTTTAATTTATTTTGGAACCTATATAACACAGGTAATGAAGTGTCGGTAGGAGAATTCATAGCTAAAACTGCTTATGTTAACTAAAAATAAGCAATAAAAAACATTTAAAGCATTCATTCCACAAAGTTATTACCTTAAGAGAAAGCATCATTAAAGAAAAGAGAGGGAATAAATTACTCTTATGAAAGCAGAGGCTAACAGGTAATCTATTTATTAAAAATAAATTTAATAAATATTTGTAGAATTATACCTTTAAAAATATGATGAGAAGAGATAAATTAGGAGCTACCATAACCATTGTAAAAAGAGAATCTGTAAATGTTTAAAATATTAAAAGGAGGCAAATAAATAGATAAGATAAAAATAAGTCTCAATTCTTTGCTGATATATTTTAAGCTTTGATGAAGTTTATAATATTTAGAAAATATAATTTACCAAAATTATCTCAGGGGAGCTATGGCATCAAATCACTTGATTTCCAAATAGATAATACAAAAATTATTCCAAGACTTGCATCCAAGAAAAGAAAAATATCCAACTGTTTTTATACAACCCAATCAAATCTTTAAGAGGCAGGTAATACTAATGTTACTTAAATTATTTCATAATGTAATTTGTCTATTTTTTTTTATTTCAGCATATTATGGGGTAAAAATGTTTAGGTTACATATATTGCCTTTGCCCCACCCAAGTCAGAGCTCCAAGCATGTCCATCCCTCAGACAATGCGCACCGCACCCATGAGGTGTGAATATACTCATCCCCTCTTTCCCCCTCCCACTTGCCTGATACCTGATGAATGTTACTACTGTATAAGTGTTGATCAGTTAAAACCAAATTGATGGTGAGTACATGTGGTGCTTGTTTTCCATTCTTGTGATACTTCACGTAGTAGAATGAGCTCCAGCTCTATCCAGGATAATACAAGAGGTGCTAGATCACCATTGTTTTTTTGTCACTGAATATGGGATTGCTGGATCAAATGGTAGTTCTACTTGTATCTCTTTGAGGTATCTCCATATTACTTTCCATAGAGGTTGTATTAGTTTTCAGTCCCACCAGCAGTGTATGAGTGTTCCTATCTCTCCACATCCATGCTAACATTTGTTGTTTTGGGACTTTTTGATAAAAGCCATTCTCACTGCAGTTAAGTAATATCTCATTGTGGTTTTGATTTGCATTTCCCTGATGATTAGAGATGTTGAGCATTTTTTCATATGTTTCTTGGCCATTAGTCTGTCTTCTTTTGAAAAATTTCTGTTCATGTCCTTTGGCCACCTTTTAACAGGGTTGATTTTTTCTTGCTGATTTTCCTGACTTCTATATAGATTCTATTATCAGCCCTTTATTGGATGTGTAGCATGTGAATATTTTCCCCTATTCTGTAGGTTGTCTGTTTGCTCCCATGATAGTTTCCTTGGCTGTACAGAAGCTTTTTAATTTGATCAGGTCCAATTTATTTATTTTTGTTGTTGCTGTGTTTGCCTTTGGGGTCTTCTTCATCAATTCTTTCCCTAGGCCAATGTCTGTAAGAGTTTTTCCAACATTTTCTTCTAGAATTTTTATAGTTTCACGCCTTAGGTTTAAGTCTGTTATCCCCTGTTAGTTGATTTTTGTGAGAGGTGAGAGGTGCAGATCCTGTTTCTTGTGCATATGGCTATCCAATTTTCCCAGCACCATTTACTGAATAAGTATCCTTTTCCCCAGTGTATGTTTTTGTCTGCTTTGTCAAAGATAACATGGCTATATGAGGATGGTTTTAGATCTGGGTTCTCAGTTCTGTTCCATTGGTCTATGTCTCTGTTCTTATGCCAGTACCATGCTGTTTTAGTTACTATGGCCTTGTTTGGTACCAGCTTGAAGTCTGGTAAATTGATGCTTCCCAATTTGTTCCTTTTGCTTAAGATAACTTTTGCTATACTGTGTCTTCTCTGGTTCCATACGAAGTGCAGAATTATTTCTTCTAGATCTGTGAAAAATGATGTTGGTATTTTAATAGGGATTGCATTGAATCTGTAGCTCGCCTTGGGTAGTATAGACATTTTAACAATGTTGATTCTGCCAACCCATGAGCTTGGTATGGTTTTCAACCTGTTTACATTTGCTATTTTATTCCTCAGTATTTGATAGTTCTCCCTGTAGAGGTTGCTACACCATATTCATTCTTCTGATGAAAAAATGGACTCTTTTTGACAATTGCAAGTGTTGGGCACAATGCTTGGATAAAGATGAAGTGCAGAAACAGTCATTCCAAAATTGAATATTCATCAAAAAAAGCTGATGGTGTCTGATTGGTGGTCCAGTGCTAGTATTATTCACTACGGCTTCATGAAACCTGGTCAATCAATTACAGCAGATGTCTACTACAATCAACTGAACAAAATGATGAGGATATTTGAGATTAAACAGTCAAGATTGGTCAATAGAAACAGGTCAATCCTCTTGCAAGACAACGGTAGGCCATGTGTTGCACAAACAATGCTGCTCAAACTACAGAGGCTGGAATTGGAAATTCTCTGTCATTCGTTGTATTCACCAAATCTTGCACCAACTAACTACCACTTCTTCCAGGCTTTGGACTAATTCTTGCAAGAAAAAATATTCAATTTTCAACAAGATGTGGAAAACACCTTTCATGATTTCATCGCCACTGGCTTTCCATGCTTTTTCAATGTTGGCATAAACAAAAAATGTTACGATGGCAAAACTGTGTTGATAGTTTAGGCACACACTTTGATTAATTGTATTGCTTCTTATTTGAGATATAATAAACTAAACTTTTGATTTGAAATCAGTCATTTAATATTTAATGACCAATTTACCTATTCATGTATGTATACATATATTCATGTATATGTGTGTATATTTTCAATAAAGAGACATTTAATAACAGTAAACATTTGAATAGGGAAAAAGACAGTGTATTAGTAAACATTAGGTATGAGTAAACATTTTATTTTATACATTTTTATTATTTTTAATATCTGAAATATGTAATTGCATTATTCTGCAAGAAAGAAATAACTTGAATTTAAAAAAATAGCATGAGCAGTCAGCAATGCTCGATGCTGCTGAGACTCTCTAAACAAACTAGGAATGAGAAGCGTGAAATATTTTCATTGTCTTTGATGTATTGGTGGATTTGTCAACACATATATCAGACTTTGAGAGGTCCTGCAATATTGAAACCCATATAAAATAGTTTTATTCATAGTTTCCCAAATTTTCTTGATCAGTCATTCCTTCTCAAATAGCTCATACTCAGAGATAATAGAATTAGTGTTCATGGGAATGCATTAGTGGAAAACATAAAATTATAAAAATTATTTCATAAAATTAAATAATAAAGCTCAAATTTCTGAATGCTTTATAAGGCCCTGACAATTACTGCCTTAAACATTCCATAATCTGGTGGACATGTGAAGCATGTGTTTCTAACAATGCAATTATAAATGCCTTCATAAAAATTACATATAAAATTATAGCCATTGCAAAATAATGGTTTGCAATAGAATAAGATAAAAGACTGTTGGATATGGGTGAGCTTGAAATCACTTCATGCTGAACTAGCACCATTAGTCCTTTGAATGACCTACATTTTTAATTTGGCATGAAACCATTTCAAGCTATGTAGTGAAACTAATGAGGCTGCTACAACTGTGCAAAGCAATAATCAACACTACTTTATTGTGGAGAGTTTATTAAGTCCGTGCATGAGGTGAACTCAGACAGCTTTTCTTTAAGAAAGGAGACATGTGTTTTTGTTGTTTTTCTGAATAAAAATAAATATTCCAAATGTGTATGATGCCTGGAAGAAGTCCAAGATCATTAGTTATTTTCAAACAAATGTGCAGCTCTGAGAATCACTCAATGCAATGATTACAGAGACAGTTTTAATGTTTCTTGGAATGTTTCTTCAGCTATTAAGGGAACAATGGCCCTGTGAGAAAACTAATGATGTTAAAAGACAAAAGCAGCTGCTCTGGCTTTGGATTACGTATAAATATGCCCTTGTACAAGCACATATCTCCAGTCAAAAGAATTATATTAACACAATGATGTATTTCTTCTACAACAATTATGATCAATGATAGTAAATCTAAATATGTTACCCTAATTCGTAAGAAAAAATTACCTTAATAGCTGAAGGAGAGTTCAGATTTATCCAAATGCTGTGCCATGACAGGGGAAATAAAAAAACTAATAACAAAAAAGAAAAAAACTCTGCAGAATATCATTGTAACAATATATTTTTCTTTTTTTCTAGAATGTAAACAAAATCATATATGAGGTTTATAAGAAAAAGGTACTTCTGTAATAATTATTAAACTAGGAATTAATTTTCAAATTAAGACCAAGTGAAATGGTCCTCCTTGCCACTTCATTTGAATCTTGATCTCTCTTATATACAAAGGTGATAAGATGAAGTCTATGCAAGAAAAACATGCCATATGTGCTTTTATTCATTCAATATCCAGCAGCCATAGAAGCATTCACTGATTTCCCCAACAAATACTGAAGATAAAATGGTCTGAGCACTGGGTATGTATATATAGCTAAGCCACAGCTCATGCCTTCAGGGAGCTCACATCCAGGTGAAGGAGAAAGTATATCCACGCTACTAAGTATTCGTACCTTGGGAGCTATGAGAGACGTGGGGTATCAGGTTCAAGTGGGGGATCTGTGAGGACATCTTTCAGTGTTGACACTGAGCAAAGACTTGAAGGTTAATCAAGAGTCATCCAGGTGAAGAGGGAAGGAACAGCCCCGCCAAGACCAAGTGCAAGGGCACAGAAAGGAGAAACTTCCAGATGAGTACAGGGAATGACAACTACCCCATTGTTAGAATCCAGAAAAAGTAAATTTGAATTTAAAGGCTTTAGAAATAACTGTGAAATTATAGAGATCCCCAAAGAAGTGGAAAGTAACAGAAATTACCTGAAAAAGATCTTTAAAACATAGCATTTGGGGCATCTTGAGGCATATCTCATGTTTAAATCTGTATAGAACTGTTAGTCTCAATCACTGAAGACATAGTATCCCCTGTCTCTTTTATCAGGTTAAATGATGCTTTAAGAAAAAAAAAATTAAAAATCATGAATAAAATGATGTTGCCTGATAAAAATAAGTGTTGTATATTATATGGCCAAGAATAGGCCCTGATAACCACTTTTGAAAGGGGCAAATCACTCCACATATGGCAGATTGTTTCCATTATTTAGTTTTGCAAGAAGAGCATACAATTGCTTTTATCAGCCATGTTAGTCATGTAGAAATAATGGTCTTTGACTTACAAGAATTGGAACATTATAGGGCTCAGCCTCATGTGTGTCCATGGACACACTTTTCTTGGTCATATTTTATATATTACAGAGATCTTCCAATTCTCATTTACAGGAAACATACACACACACACACACACACACACACTCTCACACACACACAATGCCTTACAATTAAGTGCTGACATTTATACTAAATTACTATTTACTTAATTGTACTGAATCCCTAACCAATTATATTTAAAGCTAGGTCATACAATTTTGAAGAAGATAGCTTAGTAATGTAGTCTACAAACACACACAGATGCTGGGAATTATCTACTTCACCCATTCTCTAAGGAAAACTGTATCAACCTGGATACCAATATTAAAGGTTATTTAGAATGGCTAAAACAGTAGAAATGTAAAATAGAAAAAAAATTCTCAGGAATCTTATGACCTGCAGGAAGTCAACAAGTCACTAAACAGGGTATGCAGGGATGCTACAAACAAACTAATCAGCCCAACAGTTCTAGTACACAGATTTATGAGTCACTCCTTGCACTGTTCACTTTCCTTTGACAACTATTATCTAAGTCTGCTAAGGCTTCCTAATTAAAAGGACATTGTCACTGTGAAATATATATTCTATTATTTTCTCTATTTATTGCAAAACCTGTCTCTCTTAAACACATTTCTGAACTTTGTTTTAAAGTGATGGTAATTTTTATTGTGGCAATTCCAAAAATGTAATGTATTTCTAGAACACTAGTCAAAAAAATCAAGTGCCGTCTGAAGTAATATAATCTTCCTAAATGTAGAACTACATGACACCACAACAAAGATAAATGTTATAGACTGGAAATAAAAGTAAAATATAGTTATTGAAATTTACTGAAAATGCCATATCTGTTGTTAACTTCAGCAAGAGAGATCTTTCATTTTTCTATGTTTATATGCTTCGATTTATCTGCATTTATATGCTTGGGCAAGGTCTACCTTGTAAATTTTTACTAAAATTATTTTTCTGTAACAGTGGAAACGTTGGAATAAATAAAATATCTAGAGCCCTGCCATTTGATATGGGAGCCACTAGAAACTTGGCTATTGAGCACATGAAATAGAGTTAGTCTAATTTAGATGTTCTGTAAGTATAAAATATACACTAGGTTTGAAAAATCAAGAAGAAAAAAGAATGGAAAATGTCTTGATTTTATGTTGAACACATGGTAAAAGAATACAAATTTGACATATTGGCTTATACATAAGATACTAATTTTAATAATTTATGTTTACTTGTATTTTTTCAATGGGCTACTAGAAACTTAAATTGCATATGTGTTTTACATTTTTGCTGGACAGTGCTGATTTAGAATTCATAGGAATACAATGAATTTTAGTAAAATCATTCTCAGGATTTACTGGTTTGCAATGGTATCTAGAATGCATATGACCCTTTGTCATGAATAGGTCAAACAAAATGGACATTTCCTATACCAAGTGTATACAAATTTATTTTTTAGTGTTCATTAGTTATTTTCACCAAATATTTTCATCCAAATGGCTTCTGAAAATTAAAGTATCTATTTTTAATTCTCTAACTTAGATCAACTACTTTGATTAATTGAATAATTCTCAAGCTGAGATATGCAAACTAGTCTAGTTTGTGAATCATTATAAAAATCGTCATTAAAATTATGTAGATTTCACAGATGTCTCTTTTGTCCCA
>NW_012149729.1:5804106-5824785 GCF_000956105.1 Propithecus coquereli
TTGTTCATTATGTCTATTTATTATAATTTTTATTTCAAAATACTAGGGAATAAAACTGTTCTTGTTACCTGGATGAACTGTATAATCCTGACATCAGGACTTTTGGTGTGCACATCACAAGAACAGTATACGTTATACCTGATGGGTAAGTTTTTATCCTTTATCCCCCTCCTTACCCCATCTTAGTTTCTAATGTCCTTTACACCACTTCATAATCATGTGTACCCATCGTTTAGCTCCCACTTATTAGTGAGCACTCATGGGGTTTGTTTTTCCATTCCTGAGACACTTCACTTAGCATAATCATCTCCAGTTCCATCCAAGCTGCTGCGAATGACATTATTTCATTCTTTTTTTGTGGCTAAATAGTATTTTATGACACACACACACACACACACACACACACACATACACTTTTTTTTTTATTTTTTTTTTACCCACTCATCAGTTCATAGGCACTTAGGTTGATTTCACATCTTTGCAATTTTGAATTGTGCTGCAATAAACGTTCAGGTACAGGAGTCTTTTTTGATATGATGACTTCTTTTCCTTTGTGTAGATGTCCAGTAGTGGGATTGTTGAATCGAATAGTAAGTCTACTTTTAGTCCTTTTAGGCATCTCCATACCACTTTTCATGGAGGGCGTACTAATTTACAGTCCCACCAATTCTTTTTAAAATAGTGTTTCTAAACACTATTTTAGCCACATGAATGTTTTTCTATTCATTTTCAGCTATTTTTTAATGTAGTTTAAAGGAAAACAAAATTAATCTCCTCTCTCTGAGAGGAACCCAGTCTGCTTTCCTGTCACAGGGAACATACGAAAACTGCATCATTTTCACTTCACAACCACAAGTATATTTTATATAGAGCATTTTCCCCTTTGAAAAAGTTCAAAGGGTACAAGATTCAGTCACTTGAACATGACACTTATTTTATTTTTCTTTAAGATTCCTTTTGGAAATTTGCACGAAGAGAAAAATTTCTATAATTTCATTTTTAAAGATGAGAAATGTTGTTACCTATATTGATATTCCTTAGATGATGACCAAACATGTTTGCTTTGCATATCACAAACATAATTCCCAAATGGAAACCCTGTCTTAAAAATGGGGAGGTGAGCATGTAGCAGGTATATGAATTTAAATAAAATTGAAAACTCTTAGAAACTAGGAAGAAAAATCACTTAAAGGAAGGAATTGCATGTGGGGTTTTTTGGGGGGGGAGGGGGAGGGTTGTCATTTGTGTTGGAAAGTTACTTGCTGGGGTGGAGTTGGGGGTTAGGGGGTGGAGTACAGTGGCTGCAAAGCTAGGCTTTAGGAACAGAATGGGAGGTGGTCTCTAGAATGCTTATTTATTTATTTATTTATTTAGAAATGGGATCTACTCTGTCACCCAGGCTGGGGTACTGTGGCTGGATCATAGCTCACTGTAACCTCTACCTCCTGGGCTCAAGCAATCCTCCTGCCTTAGCCTCCCTAGTAGCTGGGACTACATGTACACACCACCATATCTGCGCAATTTTTTTTTTTTTTGTACAGATAGGGTCTTGCTTGATGCCCAGGCTAGTCTTGAATTTCTGGCCTCAAACAATCCTCCCACCTCGGCCTCCCAAATTTCTCAGATTATAGGCATGAGCCACCCTGCTGGCCTTTTTAATAAAAAAGATATTGTGTACTCTTAATTCCGGGGTCTTTGACAGGTTTGAAGGCAGATGGGGATCACACTAAATAAGTAGTCAAGGGAAAAGTCAGGAAAGTGAGGGGAAGAGAAGAGCTATCACAGATGTGAGCAGCAAGGCTATGGAGGGTCTTTGGGGAAGGGACATTTTTAGGGGCAGTTTTAAGGAATGTACAGAGGGAAGAGTGAGATACACTAAATTTGTTCAGGGTTATGGAGGGGCTCATCCTCAACTGTTGGTTCTTAGAGAGTTAAATTTTCAAATAAATCATTAAAGTGAAATATTGACAAAAGCAAATTAAAAGTAAAAGCAAACCACAAATTTTGAGAGGACATAATTTTAAAACAGTCTGCTACACCAGCACAAAATTCTGAAGCTTTCAAAAACATCTGCACCTTATAATTTCCCAATTCTCCTGCATGACTTTTATTCTTTTTCAACACATAAATCTCTTTCAAGCACACCTTTAAGCTTGTCCAAGGTGCAAAAAATTATGTTTCTCTTTGCCAAGTTCATTAACCACCTATATGAACACACATTGTAATAGATATAAATTTGTAACCAAGCAAGAACTTTAAAAAGGCTATTGGTTAAAAAAGGCTATTTGAACTATTAGTTCAGAACTCCGAAGTTGGGTCTGGGGAACACTGCAGGATCTCACAACAGCTTTCAAAAATTCAGTGAAAATGTTAATATTCTTTACTGAGTTTCACTGGTAACTGAGAAACTAATTGTCTGGTTACTGGTGCCATTTGTCTTTAAGTACCAAAACCTTAATTGTAATAAAGATGAATTAATTATGAATTCTTCCATTGGTAATTGATTATGTATATGAATGTGTTGTAATTTTTAATTAATAAATTAAAATTTGAAATGAAATATATTAAAAAGGATGTGAGAAAGTAATTTTGAAGATGTCCATTTTCTGTTGGCATACATGTATCTGATATTCATAACAGCAAGTAAATGAGATAGACATTATGTATAAAAAGTGTAAATTTACTACCCTTTAAAAGTAGCATGCTGACCCATAAACTGCTTAAAACATACTTTTAGCTGCCACATCTATTCCTAAAATGACACCGTAATATTAAAATAGTGGATTTTTGCATCTGGATAAAGATGACTGAATGTTTTCCATTTTACACAAGTTTCCATGAAAATTGACCTCTATCTTATTCTTCTTTAAAAACACCAGCCCATAAGACTGTGCTTGGAACAGTGTAAATGCTCAAATGTTGTTTAAGATGACTTCACTGTTTCATTTATCGAGCTCGTGTCACAGGTTATGACCAGGGCTTGCTACAATGCTACATATCTCTCCGTCTCCCTCCACTGTCCTTTAACTGCTATCAAGGTTGCACTGATGGCTCCTAGTCTTATCAATGACGACTGTAAATCTCAGTTATCATATTCATTCCTTTTGAATTTCCTCTCTAAAATCCCAGCTGTAGCTTTATTCTCAGGTCCAAAGAAGTAGAAAATGAAAGTTGTTAAATTACTTCAATAAGAGGAGCTGGCTCGTTATTTGGAATTCTGGTGTGCAGTATTTTATTCAGCACAAATGCAAGTATTCAAATACTTACATGTGTCCTTTTTTAAAATTATTTTAAATATTTGAGAATGTTGGCCTGAAACTAGAGACATGGGCTGCTTCTTTTTTAAAGTATAATTATAGCAGGCTATATATTTTTAATTATTTTATGTCAACATTTTGGATTCTGCTCTGAGATACTGAATATACAGACAATGGCCAGATAATATAGGAAAATAGAACTCTGATCCATAGCCTTTGCAGCAACAGCCCCCTACCCCTCCAACACCCAGGAAGCCAAACCACAACCTCTGCAGCAATTGGCCCAGAACAATCAAGATTTGGTTAATGACTTCCCTAATTTTTGCCTCTGTTTCCAACTCAGGACCAACTAGAGAAAGGTAAATATATATGTTCTCCAAACAACGATATACGATGTGATTATAGTTTCCTCACTTTCAACCATTCCATGCCAACATCCTACAATCAGAACATACCGAAGCCTTTCTCTTCTATTCACTATGAAGCTTTCCCACTCCTTTTGAGTCTCTGACAAATGCTAGTGATGGCACCCTCTGAATAAATAGCCTCCCTTTGTTCTCTTTTGGGTTGTTTTCATTTATTTCTACAGCCCTAAAACTGTTGTATGTTTACAATGTCCCAGTACAAACTGAGAATTAAGATCAGCATCTGGCTATTGTTTTTAAAGTTGAGGATTATAAAAGAATTTTTCACCTCAGTTTACTTTTTTAATGCTCCCCTGAATTACATTAATTTTAAGGTAATAATACGTTGCTTAATATGATCATCACCTTTGATTTAGTGATTTATGTAATGTGCATGGAAGTTTAGGATTGTTATGATATGAAAAAGTTATTGGTATTCCAGGCATTCTCCTAATCTATAATAGAGTAACCAAGTAGCACAGTTTTCTCTAACCAGATATGTTCCATGAAATGTATGTATTAATACTTTTTCAAAATATTTCATAAGTCATAGAATCCAACAAGAAAGACATCGGGTCAAAATTTGAGCTTAATTACTTTTAAAAGATCCTTAAAACAGTGATTTTGGATAATTAGCAAATACCTATGTTGCATATCTAATCTCAATTTGCAGAGACTCAAGTAAAAGAAAATGCAGAGAATGAAAATGTAGGATTTATTTCTGTTTAAAACTATTCATAGACTTAAGTTCCACGGGATTGTGTCTTAGCTTCATAATGCAGATTGGATACTACATCTACTAGGAGAGAAACTCAGCTCAATTAAGAAAGTTTTCCTTCTGCTTAAAGCTTCACCTTTGCTTTCCATCTTACGTTCCTCCTTTCTTAGTACTGTCACTAAACATTAGTGAAATGGCACCCAGGTTGTAGCTGAAAATTAAACCACAAAATTCAGTGACAATCTGCAGCAATTAAAAATGAAATGGATGCATTTAGAAATCGTGGCAGATGCATTTGATAAGATGACATGGGAAAGAAACCTAAAACTGGCTAAAATGGAGTTCTCAACATTTAACAGGCAAAACAAATCACCCTGAGGGGTCTTGTTAAAATGCAGATTCATAATCAGCATTTCTTTTATAGAGTCAGAGAGCTGATTTTCTTACAAGCTTCCAGGTGACTCCAGGGACACAGAGAGCATTTTGAGTATCAAAGGCCTAGAGATGTTCAATCTGGGGGTGGGGGGAAGACATGCAATTATGCCTTACACAGATCAGACATATGCTGTAAAAACAAAGTGAAAACCCTAGTCTTAGTCTCTTCCACATTTGTGGAAATTCTCACTACTCATAGGGTTGACTGTAAAAATTAGAGGAGAACAATTATTTTAAAGAGCCTAAATCAGTACCTCTTATATTCTAAGTACATGATAAATGTCAACTATTATTGTGGCCCAGCTTTTGAATTGAACCTTAACAATATCTAATGTTAAGTCAAGTTTAGTGTTAGATATTGTTCTACATTTCACACGCATTATTCAAAATAGAAACTATTCCTAACCTCCATTTTACGGGTGGGAAAATGAATCATTGATAGGTTAGGTAACTTGCCCAAAGCCCACAGGTAAAAATTGGCAAAACAGGGATTCAAATGCAAGCAGTTTCACATTGAAGCCTAAAACCTTCAGCTAATTCATAAGAGCAGACCAGACTCACATATATAGATCAAAGATCTTAACCAGTGTAAAGCTTTACTAAATAATGTCAAAGGCAGAGGCAATTAAAGGACTCACACAAAGCAGAGATGCCGAGGTCTGTTCCCAAGTTTCTCTCATGTTGGATAAGCTTCTCTGGCCAAAATAGGTAAGGTTTGTAAGTGAAGTTCACAAGAAGGCTAATTTTTCAAGTATTAAACATTTCCATTTTACAGTCCAGAGAGTTGTATCACCTCTGACATTTTCCAGGAAGCCAAGCTGGTACATCCTGAGCAGTCCTTAGCTGGGGATGTCCAGCTAAGAGCTTCTAAGAGATGAAATTTCTTCCTCCTGAGCAACATCATTAGTCTATTTACCCAGAGGTTAAGTTAACAAGAAGGTTAGCAGAGATGACCTGGTTGTTTCCCACTCACTGACCTCCTCAAACTTCACCCTAACCCAACAGTGAGAGGGATGAATGGATCAATGACCAGATGCTTTAACTTGCTTTATCCCTTTAAATAAGAGGCCATCACTCAAGAGTAAATAGTGTATCCAGTGTACTTAGACACAAATGGGGCCCCTGAAAAATAATGATGATAATTAGAAAATGCAGCAGCAATATTCAGGTTATTTATCTATCTGCAGGGCTCCCACTGACAGAGAAAGCCAGAAGTTAGGTAGATGGACAATATCAAGAGGGCAAACACCAGAGTGGAGAGAAAGGCATACGATCTGTAGTTAGGAAAAGAACACAAAATGAAAATGAAAAAGGGCAAGGCAGTAAGCAACAGCCAAGAGAGACACAGGACAAAAGAGACCAGTCAGAGGACAACAATAAGACCCTGGCATAGAATAATACTAAAACTGCCACAGCTACTTGGACAGGCCTAGGCTTTCTAAATGATTTCTGATGAAAGCAGTGGCTAATCTGACTGTGTCTTACCTGGTTCTTGCAGGTGGAAGGAGAAAACTGGTAGCAGCTGTCTAGAAGCAAGATGCCCAACCCAAGGAAAGCAGCAGATCCAGGCCAGGAGATGAGGCCTGACAGATCTGGGAGAAGGATAAATTAGGGCCATTCCTGAGACTAATCAAAATTCCATAATTTCGAAAGGAAAAAGCGTTCTATAATTCCATTCTGATCAACTGTTTTATTTATACATTCTAATTTTGCATAAAATTTTGGCTTAAATAGTAAATTCTATTTCATTATCAGTTCATTTTACCCAAAGTAAAATGCTCATTTTATTCATATTAATGCTCATTTCCCAGAGTATAAGTGTGCACTCATCCAAGATAAAACCCTTCAGTTGAAGAACACAGCGTGCCAGGAAATTACTCTCTTATGTGGTGATTAATTTAAATTTAAGACTTTGGGCTGTATCAGCACATTTAAAATCATAATCTGCACTCCTGAAGATGCTCAATACTTCTGTGTCTCTTGTTTGTTCTGATATAATGAGAAATGAATGGGATGGGATTGATTTTAAAGGCTAAGTGTGTCTGGGAATTTGTCAGGAACCAGTAGCAGGGAGATAACATTATGTCTTATTGAGACTGAAGAAGATTGAAACAACATATCCAGACATTGCACAAATATATTTTTGAAATGTGTAGACTAATAAGAAATGTTTAACAAAATGGTGACAAAGTTTTCTTTCAAAAGACCTCTAAAGAAATTCAATAGCAAATTTCATCATAAAATGTGTGGAAAGTTGTTGCCTTTACCAAACAAACTGTCATCTCAAATATTGCTGGGTGATAGATGGAAAAAACATTCACGTTTGCTATTGATTTAGGACTCTGAGCTGCTTTCCAAATCATTCAGCATTTTGTGACAAATTATACCTACCAGGTTCCCCGAATACTTTGTTTTATTGTTTTCTGAGGCCATCACCCAGCAGATATCTGAAGAGCTCCTACTCTAGTAAATGAGATCACAATTACTTGTCTCGAAAATCCACTTTCTAATTTTGATTGTTGCAAATTTCTAAAAGTACTGAGTCCTTGTTGAAGATCATCAATTTCTCTGCTTGTGACTTTGTGCAAGCTAGTTTTATCAGTCGCATTTCCCCATGCTCTATTTCCTTCCCTGCAAAACTCACAAATGCTTGAAGCACAAAAATGTGACCGATTGAAATAAATATTATTTAAAAAATAATAGCAATATGAACACTAAACTACTGTAATTATGAAAATTCTGGTTAGTCTATGATTTTTTTATTGTTGTTATCTGAGCATTTTCACAAAGACAGCCTTCTCTACCTTACCTTCAGTTTATCTCTCTAGGTCACTAAGCTGAAAGAACACAAACAGTGCTTTATAGAAACCATAAATGCATGCTACCTAAACTTTCCGTGATACCAAGAAAATAGAAGCCAAAAGTGAGGTAGTTTGTGAGCCCATCTCTATGTACTTTTCATTACACCTGGATTTAATTTTAGTGCCTTCTCATGCCACCACATGCTTCTTTTACTGACAGTTCCAATGCATATATCCCCAGAAAGCGTATGTGGTCCTGTTTTCTCACTTTAGAATTTTTAAAAAGAAGTCAGGAGCAGACCAAAACCAAAAATACACTTTCTTAGGGGATGTGAACAGACAACAGGGTGAGTGACGCAAGAATTTACACAGACCTCTCGGGCCTGACATGCATCATTGGCCCATGCAGAGAGGGCTACACTGGTATTTTCACTAAGTAAGCAATCTGCTTTCCACTGAGCTACTAACACCTACATAAGCTATATCCAGTGACTGAACCAAATACTATAATCGACAGGGGAGAAAAAGACATTTTATTTCAGGGAAATACAACGCATCTAGAAAACACCATATGTATGCTGAATAACTGTGCAGAAAACGAAGCATGTCCAGTTACGATACCCAACATATATATATATATATATATATATAAAGGAATCATGAAACCTTGGGTGGGGGTGAGGGTGGGGGTAAAGAACAGCGCCTCTAAATCCTGGCTCCACATAGAAGCTACAGAGAAGCTGGTTAAAAGTAAAGATTCAACCTCCCCTTCTCACCCAACTAATCAGGAAATTAGAGTAGAGACTAAGGAACTTTATCTTAAAATTGACTCTAATGCATCTGTTGTATAGCCAGGTATTTGTATATGACTGCCCTTCAAATGGAGGTTCTATCAGGTTCTTGGTGATCATAGGGAACAGAATTTCAGGAAGCGCCATGTAAGTTCAAAGCTTTTATTGAAAGATTCAAAGTGAAAGTTGAAAGAGTGAAAGTGAAAGTACACTCTCAAGAGAGGAGAGAAGAGGAGAGCAGGTAGGCTGGAAAAGAGCAGCTGCCCAGAAATGAAGGAGTTTTTGGCTTTTTGAAGTCTTGCTAACTGAGGGGAGGAATACTCAAGGCTCAGGAATTGTTTTTTACTAAGAATTTGGGTAGCAACTCCTAGAATTGGGTTCCCTCCCGTTTTTATGCTTTATATAGTTGTTTTGAACTGTCATGGTGATTTCCAGGATGGAGTAAATTTAAAACCGCAATGTAAATGATATTGTAATTAGCCAAAGTTTATGTAAGGTGATCTAGACAGCTGACAAGCCAGTTGAAGCTGGTTCTTGTCTGTGGTTATCAACCCCCGTTAATTAGACTTTAACACTTGTCCCCACTCTACAAGCCTCTGCATCCAGCTGCTAGCTTACTAGCCTAGTTAGCTTCTGTCTGAGGGTTGCTCACTTCAGCACCCGTATGCCCCTCTGCAAGCCCTTGCATCCAGTCTCAGCCTTGTCTCCTAGTCTCCTACTCTAACAAAACCATACGGTCCAGACTCTTTGTATTAGTGATGAGGATGTTGAAGCTCAGAGATTAATTGAGCTGCCCAGATCCCTCAAGCAAACAAACCCTCCATCTCCTAACCCCCACTCTTTGCTCTCCAAGGGCTGTTTCCACATGATCCAGTGCTTATGGAGATGTCTTTTTTACCAATGTACATTTGTCTGGCCTTGGAAAAATCAAGACATCCAGTTTACTTTAGGCTTCATTTCAGTGCCCATTTTATCCTGCAGTTTCTCCTTTATTAAGAAAGACTTCGTGGGGGGGGAACCAAGGGCAACACACCTAACCTAATCATCTGTACCACGGGAAGGGCGGCGGGAGGAGGGGGGAGGCGGGAGGAGGGGACGGGTATTTGTATACACAAGGAGTGCAATGCGCACTACCCGAAGGATGGACATATTTGAAACACGGACTTCGGTGGGGGGGGGGGAACCAAGGGCAACAGACGTAACCTAAACGTTTGTACACCCATAATTTGCTGAAATAAAAAAAAAAAAAAAAGAAAGACTTTGCTCTTATTTCTTATCTTAAAAATAAACGAGCAAGTAAATCTTTCCTCAATAAAGGACCTTGGATATAGACTCTACTGTAGACATCTGGCTATAGAAGTGGGAAGAAGTTTACTAATTCTCTCCCTAAATAATGAGTATGAAACTATCCAAAATTTTCATTAATCATTTTGGGGGCTCTGGAAATTGATCAAAAAAAAAAAAACAAGAAATTGAGAAGCATTTATGCATAAAATCTGTCGCAGTTTTGTATAATATAATACCAGTGAGAATCTGTGGCATTGTGTCTGCCATCCTTCCAGCACATTTTACCAGTGTAGGAAAGACTGGGAAAATAGCAATGTTGTCGGTGAGGGGTGGACTTGTTTTTAAACAGAGTGTAAACTGATGGAAATATTATCAGCAAACATAGCCAACTGAGTAGGAAACAGTTGGGCAATTGTTCAGGTATGTTAGCTTGAGGTTTTGATCCAAGATAGAGTATTCAGTGGGCCCTGAAAAAAATTAATGCAGAGATTTGTAAAAATGAGAGAGCCATAATGCCCCAGACAAGCTCCCCATACCTTCCAGGATGAGCGGGAAGTATGTTCTTGTGGAGAGACATAGATATCATAGCTGAAAGTGAAAGACCAGGAAAGCTCGACAATTGAACTTTAAATGTGTTTGCAAACCCATACTGATTAATTAGCAGAAAGTGGGAGTTTTATAGCTTTGATGTGTTTGAGCAGAAACATAAGTGGGTTGTAGTGCAGAATTGAAGGAGCACTAGATGACTCAAAAATTAGAGGTGTAGATTTTAATATCTTTCTGTCATTAACTGAATGAAAAATAGATGAATAATCAGTATGGATAAAGAAATTTTGAACAGCACTATTAACCAAATTGTGTGTGTGTATATATATACATGTGTATGAATAGGTATATATGTACATGTGTATGTGTATATGTATATAGATAACTACAACTATAAAGCTATATGTGTGTGTATATATAAAACATGATACCCAACAATAGCAAATTAACTATTATTTTCAAATGCTCATGAAATAGTCTCTAAACTAAATAATATGCTAGACATAAAACAACT
The DNA here is from genome assembly GCF_000956105.1 of Propithecus coquereli. Taxonomy (NCBI): domain Eukaryota; kingdom Metazoa; phylum Chordata; class Mammalia; order Primates; family Indriidae; genus Propithecus; species Propithecus coquereli. The sequence continues at coordinate 5,814,860 of NW_012149729.1, forward strand.
TTGCATGTATTTAAAAGGAATGAAAAAATACAAATGATGTTTTCTGCTCACAGAGAATTATGTTAGAATGAGCAAGAGAAAGAAAGTTGGGAACACCAAAATATCTGGAAATTAAGCAGTACAATTCTATATAACTCATGAATTCAAGGAGAAATCAAAACAGAAGTTAGAAGATATCTTGAAGCTAAATGAAAGGGAAAACAAAATATATACAAATTTTGTGGTATGTAGTCATAGCAATGCCTATAGGGAAATTCATAGCTTTAAATGCTTAATAGTAAAAAGCAAGAAAATTCTAAAATACAAAATTAAGTTTCCGTCTCAAGAAGTTGGAAAATAAGAGAAAATAAACCCTAAATAAAAGTAAGGAAATTAAAAAAATACAGTGAAAATCCATAGAAAACACAATAAGAGTAGATAAATGAATGACAACAAAGTTGCTTCTTTGAAAAGGGCAGTTACTAATCAATGAGGATAAAGTTTTAGTTAAAGATGAAAAAAATAAAGCAAGAAAATAAATAAACTCATTAAAAAATGGGTGTAACATCTAAATAGACATTTCTTAAGAGAAGACATACAAAAGGTCAACATGTATATGAAAAGGTCCTCAACATCACCAATCATCAGGAAAATGATAATTAAAATCACAATGAGATATCACCTCATACTTATAAAATGGATTTTATCAAAAAGAAAAATTATAACAAATGTTGGTTATGATGTGGAAGAAAAAGGGAACCCTTATACAGTGTTGGTGGGAATGTAAACTAATACAGCCATTATGGCAAACATTATAAAGGTTCCTCAAAAATTAAAACTAGAACTATCACATGATGCGGCAATCCCATCTCTGGGTATATGTCCAAAGGAGATTAACTCAGTCAGTTAAAGACGTACCTGCAGTCCCTTGTTCAATGAAGCATTATTCACAATAGACAAGATATGAATTAACCTAAGAGTCTATCAACAAATGAGTGGATAAAGAAAATGTGGTATATATAAAAAATAGAATACTATTCAGACTTGGAAAAGAAGGAAATTCTGTCACTTGTGACAACATGGATGAACATTATGTTAATTGAAATAAGAGACATACAGAAAGACAAATCTCTGGTGATCTCATTTACATGTGAAATGCAAAACAACTGAACTCATGGAGGTAGAGAACACAATGATGGTTACCAGGGCCTAGGGGGTCAGACAGGATGGGGTATAGGGAGATGCTGGATAAAGCATACAAAATTCCACTCAGTTAGATGGGAAAAATAAGTTCCACAGATCAATTGTACAACATGGCGACAGTAATTAGTAATAATGTATAGGAAACTTAAAAATTGCTAAGAGTAGATTTTATATGTCCTCATCACTAAAATGGTAAGCAGATGAAATGCTAGATATGGTAATTACCTTGATTTAATCATTCCACTATGTATACAAATATCAAACATCATTTTGCATATCATAAGTAAATACAATTTGTAACTTGTCAATTTTAAAACATAAATAAAAGAATGACAAATAAGTTTGAGATATCTTCTGTACAACATTGTATGTACAGTTGACAATAATATATTGTATACTTAAATATATGCTGTGTAGTGTGATAGTTGCCTTATGAACATTATGATCTTATGACCTTATAACAACAGCCATTGGAGAAGATATATTAGTATTTGTGATTGCTGAGAAATGTCAATTTTCTTCAGTTTAGGCAGGGCTCAGTATCATATTTAAAGAAGCTTTCTTACAAATCAAGAGGGAAAAAATAATCAAAAGATTTGGTAAACAGAAGTAGTGCTAATGGTGACAGAATAAAATTATGATTTTTTTCTCCTACCAAAATTATCATTGGAGATTTTATTATTCATTAAAAAAAATCTAGTACTGGGGGCCAGGATATCTGGATTTTCATTATTGAATTTGACATCTAACTCAACCTCTTGGTATCTTGTTTTATGTTTTGTTTTCAATCTATTTCATGAGAATTTGTTTTACCTATCTCAAAACTTATTCTATGTGAAATATAACATTCAATTTCTGCTTCTACATTCTAGTTTAGAGCCTCATCATTCCACGCCTGGATAACTGCAATGGCCTTCCATGTTCTTATATTCTGTATCCTCCTACTTTAAACTGTAGTATTAGAACAATCTTCTAAGTATTTCTCTTACCAACTCATTTCATAACTCAAGAGTCCTACATTGAATTCTCATTCCAGGTAGAGCTGTGCTTACACAGCTTTTTCTATATTTCAGTCTGTCTCTTCATATCCAACCAATCATTGCTCCTCACCTAATGAGAGGTTTATATATTAGCCAGACTGTTCCATCACACAATGTTGAACACACCATCAACATGATTGATTTCACAAGGAGTTCAATTTATGCTTCTTGTCTTTATCCTCTGTATAAACCCTACCCATTCCTTAATATCCAACTCCAGTCAACCTCTTTATAACCTTCATGACAATTTTCTGAAACTATTGCAATCCACATTAATCTGTACTTTCTTGGAAGGTCAAGAATATTGATTGCCTAATATATTTGATTAAATTAATTTAAATAACAGGTTCTTGTAATTTCTTGTGCTGTACCCCCAGTAAATTCTCAGCTCCTTAAGGGCAAAGTCATGCCATGTTCTTCCTCTAAATCGTCTACAGCTGCAGTGCTGACCACAGATAAAATCAGTAAATATACAGAGAATTATATTAAGCAAAATTGTTTTGTGCTAGAGTTAAGTTAGGAGACATGATGCCATAACATTTCTCTGGAATGGATCATACCATTTCTGTAGACCCAAAGGAAGGGAGTGGTATAACTACCATAACCAAGGTCATTTCTTTCAATGGCTAAAAGTATTGCCCTAATCCCTTATGAGTATTCAGGGTACACCAAAGTAATTTTAAGGGTTTATGAATTTTTTAAAGTACAACTCTTGATCATGAACAGTAACAAATATTTTATAAATAGCTATTCTCTCAAGGGTCGTTTTTCTTTCCACAACAGCTGCATGCTTCAGTACTGTCTGTGACAGAAGATTCCTAACTCAGAGTCTTTCTTGACATAGCAAATGAAAATGTTCACTCTTGCTGTGGTCTGATTTAAGGAGTTAATTCAATACTCTAGCCATTAGAATATCTTACATGTTGCCATCAAAAAGAATATGTATAAAAGTATAAATTAATAATTACCTCATATATTAGCAATTATTCAACTTTGATAAAAATGGGAGTCTGGCAAATGAAAAATAATATAAATTTCAGTATGCATATATTCAGATTCTGACTTAAAGAAGAAAACAGAGGAAAATCTCTATGACATTAGTCTAGACAATGATTTCTTGGATATGACTCTAAAAATGAAAGCAAAAATAGATAAATGGGATTACATCAAACAAAAAGCTAATGCATAGCAAAGGAAACAACTAACAGATTGAAGACACAACCCATGGATTGGGGATAAATATTTACAAACCATATATCAGATAAGGAGCCAATGTCAAAAATATATAAGGAACTTAATAACAAGAAAAAAAAACAACTTAATTTAAAAATGGGCAAAGGACCTGAATAGACATTTCTCAACAGAAGGCATATGAACAGCCAACAAATATATAAAAACATACCCGACATCACTAATTATCATGGAAATACAAATTAAAACACAGTGAGATATAACCTTGGCCCTGTCAAAATTACTAAAAGACAGGAGATAACAGTTAATGGCAAGAATATGGAAAAAAGGAAAACCTTGTTCACTGTTCCTGATAATGTGGATTGGTACAGCCATTGTGCAGAGATTACTCAAAAAACTAAAAATAGAATTACCACATGATTCAGCAATTCCACTACGGGATATATAGCCGAAGGAACTAAAATCTGTATATTGAAGAGATATCTCCGCTCCCATGTTCACTGCAGCATTATTCACAATAGCCAAGATATGGAAGCAATTGTCCACCGATGGATTCATGGATAAAGAAATTGTGGTATAGATGTACAATTTGAATAGTATACAGCCTCCTGAGAGAAGGAAATTCTGTCATTTGTGACAACATGGATGAATTTGGGGGACATTATGTCAAGGGAAATAAGCCAGTAACAGAAAGATAAATACTTCATGATCTTTCTTATACTTGAAATCTACGAATATCAAATTCAGAGAAGTAGGAAGTAGAATGATGGTTAACAGAGACTATCAGGGGGAGGGATGCAGAGAGGAAAGATGTTGGCAAAAGGGTACAAAGTGTCAGTTAAATAGGAGGAATATGTTTTAGTGATCTATTTTACAGCATGGCGACTATAGTTAATATTATAATAATGCATTGTGTATTTCAAAATTAGTAAAAAAAATAGATTTTAAATTTTCTTATCACACACAAAAAATGGTAAGGTATATGAGGCGATAGAAATATTCATTAGCTTGACATAATCATTCCACAATGTATAAATACACCAAAACATCACATTGTAACCATAAATATATACAATTAATATTTGTTAATTACACATAACATTTAAAACAGAAGGTTTATTGTTGACTTTCTATTTTCCAAGGACCCTTAATTGGCTTTATCTATGTTTTCTCATTTAATTTAATATTTCCCAGGAAACCAGTAGGTAAGCACTATTACTTCTATTACTTCTATTTTTAGATTATTAACTGAATTTCAGGTTTTGTATGAAACTTGTCTAAAGTCATGATATTTGAAACAAATTAGATTCAAACTCAGATACTCTGCCCTGAGAATATTCTTTTTATTATACCAGTTGACGGCATGCAAATAATTAGTTATTATTAAAATGACATTATTTTCTTATGCATATTATAAATTAATAATATCAGTACCATATTTAATCTATATATACTTTTTAAACTTACTGAATCTCAGATATTGCCTTTGAAACAGGAAGTGTTTGACATTCTTGATTTTCTTTAAAATCTTGTCCCCAAAACGTACTGGTCACAAAACACTTCATCACATCCAGATTCATATATTTGGTATATTTATTGTAGCATTTCGTTTCTTTTATGGTGGCAGAAATTTCATTATTATTCCTACAGCTCACAAATATATAATCTGAAAATACTAGAAGTTTGTCAGTGGAAGTATTAGACAGATTTTTAGGGTCTCTAATATTTTTTAAAAATCTGACTACAAAACATAAGTGAATTTCTTTATTTCATAAATTGAAAAACACAGTGACTCACATGGAGACTGGCCAGTAGAACAGATGTGATTTGTTTCAGTAAGGAAATGAAACCCCACTTTCCTATGATTAATGCTGAGTTGTCTCCTTGGTGTTTTTGAACTATATTTTATGTTTCAATTGTTTTGATTTTTAAAACTGAGTTCACAACCTTTGCAGAGCTGATTCCTCCAACTTTGTCAATTATAGATAAAGTCTGAATCACTAAATATAATGCATTTTTGTGTTTACACATTCCACAAAAACATTGAGCACTCAATCATGTCCTCACTTCTTGTAAGAATCAGCAGATATGCTGATACTACAAGAGGGAACTTTAGATTATCTGCACCAAGGTTTCGTATCAATAGCTACGACATAAGGTTAGAACACATCAGAAACAACTAGTTCATGAGTTTGGGTGCAAAAGTAAGTAAGATGTGCAAAACTTAAGGTATTCTCTTTGAAGGAGCATAGAAGAGGAAGAAGATTTAACAGTTAAAGAAGCGTAGTGGAATATAGTTGCCCCTCCAAAAAGATACTTTCACTGGGAACTGTGAACATGATCTTATTTGGAAAAAGGGCCTTTGTAGATGTAATAAAACTAGTAATCTCAATATTTTATTCACCACCCCTCACTGTTTATGTTTACATAGGAAACAAGCACGTTTTCAGATAATAGTTATACTAATAAATATTTTATTCATTATGATAAGTAATAATTATGCTATATTGAAATGAAATGAACATTTGTGTCCCCTCAAAATTAACATGTTTGAACCCTAATACTGATGTGATGGTCTTTAAGAGTGAGGGCTTGGGAGGTAATTAGGTCATGAAAGTGGAGCCCTCATGAGTGGGATTAGTGCTCTTATAAGAAGAGGGCAAAGAACTAACTCGCCCTCTTTCTGCCACAGGAGGATACAATGAGAAGTTGGCAGTCTGCAACATAGAAGTGAGCCCTCTCCAGAACCCATCCATACTGGCACCCTGATCTCACATTTCCATGTCCCTTCTTGTTTATAAGCCACCCAGTCAATGGCTTAGAGAAATCTGAACTGACCAAAACTGTTATAGAAATCTGAACTTACCAAAACCTCTGATTTCAACCCTCACAACAATCAACAAGCTAATATTAACACTTCACAGAAGAGGAAATTGAGGCACAAATGTTGTAACTTGCCTAAGGTCACACAGTTGACAAAAGGAAAAACCTAAATTTGAACCTCGGTGTATGTTATTCAAGGTCTGTGCTCTTAACTATTTTGCATTGCTGCCTGAGGAAATAACCTGTAATTAAAGACTAACCACCACTTCCCAATAAGTAATATACTCGCTTTATCTGCTCATTTATGAACTGGTATGCAAAAATGCACAAACATTGAAAGTTATGAATATTTTTAAATAAAGCAGTATAAACCTGGTTTGGTCTAAATTATAAATTATTAGTTGAAGCCCAAATAATTGAAAATTAGTAAGACATTTGTGGACTTCATGATCAGTGTGCGCATTAGCTGCTATTGCACAGATAATATAGAATATTTATATTTGTAAGACAGAAAGAGTATTGCATTTGACAATTTTCATATATGTTTTTGAAAGACTTTTTTATTGTGCTAAATAAATGCCACATTATCTCTGTGATCACTTGTTTTCATGTACGTATTGTTTTATTTTATTTACAGGTTTTGGATTTTGGCAAAAATGGCATACAAACAGATGGTTGTATTTGAAAGTTTTGCCTCATGCAGTAAATGTATCTCTGTCCAGATGGACATTAGGCTTTAGTGCCAATATTGTACCTTTACCATATGGACAAGATTTATGGCAGGAGACACTATGTTCAGTTTTGTACCTCAACACAGATAATGTTTAATGAATTGTTATTTATCATTAATTTTTGTGGTCAGAGAATCAGGGAGCGAAATAAAATTAAGTAAAATATAAAAACACTATCTTGAAGATATATAACCATGTATATTTAGCAAAATCTTTGTTGACACATTATAAATTTCAATTTTATAAATGTACTTTTTAAAGTCAGATTTACCCTTTTTAGGGAGATAATTCTATACATTTTGACAAAGTTACACAGTCTTGTAACCACCAACAAAATGCAGATAGAACATTTCCATTACCCAAAATAGTTTGTTCATGCTATTTGTTAATATGATTAATTACATAGTTTGATTTTTCAAATGTTACACCAAACTGGTTTTTCTGAAATAAATCTCACCCAATCTTGAGTTATGATACTTTTTGTTTAATGCATTGTTGAATGTAATTTACTGAAATGTTGTTTAGAATTTCTGCATCTATGTTCATGACAGTTATTGGTCTATAGATTTCTTTTCTTGCAATGACTTTGTCTTATTTTAGGATCAGCCTAATGCTTGCCTCATAGAATAAGTTGGAGAATGTCCATATTTTTCAATTTGTTGTAAAGATTTATGTGGAAATGGCATCTTTTTTTCATTGAAAAGATTGATAGTGTTCACCAGGGAAGCCATCTTTTTGAACTTTTTTTGGGAGGGGTGGAAAATTTTGTAATTATATGTATAATTTCTTTAATAAATAAAAGCTAATGCAAGCAGAAATAGATAACCTGATAATTTGTTTCTTTCAAGGAATTTGGCTATTTCATCATAGTTGTCAAACATATTGGCATGGCAATTTTTACAACATTCCCTATTATCCTTTAGATAAAATTTGTTTTGATGTCATTTCTCTCAATCTTTTTTTTTTTTATTTATTATTCCAGGGTTTTGTGAGGGTACAAACATTGTAGTTACACTTTATGTCTTTGCCTCACCCAAATGCGGGTTAAAGGTATGCCTTTCCCTCCCTTTATTGCTCCCCGTGTCCTCAATCTTGATATGAATATTTTGTGTTTCCATTTTTTTTTTCATGATCAGTCTGGCTAGAGGTTAATCAATTTTATTGATCTCAGAGAATTGGCTTTTGATTTCATTGATTTCTATATATTTTTCTTCATTACTTTTATTGATTTCTCCCCGGGTCTATATTATTTTCTTTCTTCTACAAATTTTGAGTTTAATGTCTTCTCCTTTTTCTAATTTCTGAAGGTATACATTGCTGTTAATGATTTGAGCTCTTTCTTATTTTTTAATATCTATATTTAGAGAAGACATTTCTCCCCAACCAAGTACTGCATAGAGAGCATCCTAAACATTTTGATATGTTTTGATTCATTTTAATTCAGTTTTGAAATAATTTTTAATTTCTATTTTGATCTTTTTTGACACAGAGCATAAATATGATACAAAATGTGTATGAGCATCTAATAATGAAAAACTAAATAGCATAATGCCGAGATCTTGGAAACTAAATAGCATGGTTTTTAAATTTCAAACAATTATTGCTTGAAATTTCAATACTCTTCTCTCAGTAATTGAAAGAACCAATAGACAGAAAATAACTAAGAATAGAGAAGAGTTGAACAACATTATCAACAAATTGAATTCTATTGAATTCCATAAATTACATTTAGGAAACACAACACTGAACATTAGCTATGTTTTCCAGTGCATACAGGGTGTTATTTAGTTTCCAAGATCTTGGGTTTTTCCAGAGATCATTCTGTTATTGATTTCTAATTCAATTCCATTGTGCTCAAAGAACATATCCTGTATGACTTAAAATCTATTAAATTCATTGAGAATTGTTTTATTGCCCAAAATGTAATCTATCTGCACACTGGACAGCGGGTATTTAACTGTTGTTGGGTGTTGTGTTCTCGAAATGTCATCTGGGTCAAGTTGGTTGATAATGTTGTTCAAATATTCTTTATTCTTGGTTATATCTTCTTGTTCTATCAGTTATTAATAAAAGTGTATTTATTTTTCAAATAATTGTGAGTTTGTCAATTTCTTCTTGAATTTTTATCAGTTTTGCTTTACATATTTTGAAGATCTATTATTAGGTATTAAAATACTAGGAAAATCATGTATTCTTGAGTATTCTTGATGAATTATAAAATTACTTTCCCTAGCCTAGTAATATTCTTGTTCTGAAATATACTTTGATATTAAAATTGTCACACAAGCATCTTTATTGCAGGAAACAAGAAGCTATACAAAACAAAATTTTGTTCCAGAGAGGAACAGGTCTGTCTCCATGAGTGTAGAAGACCCTGAACATAATGAAGTTTCTCTTTTTTATATTTGTTCCCAAATTTTGTGCTAAACTGGGGGTGGAATATTCGTAATTTTCTGAGAAAGGGGTGAAGAGCTCTCTGAATTCGTACCTTCCCCTATTTTATCCTTGTATGACTGGCTCTGTAACTACTATAGCACTAGGGAGTGTGATTTTTACTATGTTAATGAGGTAAAGTTTACTTTGGGGCATAAGCTCCTATCTTCTACACATGCTCCGAATTAGGAAAAGTCCCTACCTCAAGTTCCTGCTGTTGTAATTTCTTTTTCCTGTTGTTATTGGTCCTGCCCCTTAGCCCTTGACCATATTCCCTTATTGCCTGCCCTACCGCCCACATGCCCTTAACCCTGCTTAACAAGACCTTCAATTCAAATATTCCTTAATCATTTTGCAATGAATTTTAATTGCCGGTTTATATTCCTGATCTTGTGCAACATGACAGAAATTTCACAAACAAGTTATGTTTGGAAAGGTCGCCAATGAGCCTGTGATTGCTATTCATTTTCACTGTGTTAAACTAGAAAAAGATTAGCTATTTCAGTTCCTTATAATGCCATGTGAT
>NW_012149729.1:5825795-5831314 GCF_000956105.1 Propithecus coquereli
GGCACTGAAAAAACTTTTGTATAAATAAGATGTTAAAGCATTACAAGCTCCCCCATGGATTACATAAATAATCAAGAAATAATCAAATTTAGAATATCAATAAGTCATTAATACTCTAGAAAATCTGAATTCAAGTGCTTTCTGATTTGGATAATTTACTATATTCTGAAACTCACAGTAATTCCATGACACAAACTGAGGTAAAATTAGAAATATATACAAAACATCAGTAAGAAATTAAAAATCCAAAGTATTCATAACATGTCTATTCTTCAATTCCCTTAAAAGAGGAGCAAAAAAAAAAAGAATTTGTATATTATATTTCACTAGAGTTTAAGAGGCACCAACATTTTATTAAATAAGAAATATCAAAATGTCCTAGGCTTAAAACACAGGCTTGCTGAAGGACTGGGACCTAATTATAGGATTATGCAACATTCTCCTCAACCTTTATCATCATATCAATAGGCAAACTGTATTTCACCTGATTTTTCTGTAACCTAAAACTTCCCTAGAGGACAAGATATATTACTAATAATTTTATTAAAGAAAACAAAACACCATGCACTTCAATCCAAAAAGGATTTATAATGCAGAAAAAGGATTTATAAGAACAGCAGATCTGTGAATACATTTAACATACATATTGGCATTGATGTAATGTTTAGAAGGAGTGTCATGTGTGACACACACATTGCATACTTTATATTTCTATTAACACTCTCTCTGGAATATAAATAAAATAATAATTTTTTTAACTTGTCAAGGAATTTAAGCAACTTCCCCATGTCCATACAGCTATTAAGTGGCTTAATTGGGAATTAATTTAAAGTTTGTCTGGCTTGGAATTCCAGTTTTTTGCAAACTTCCTCAGATTTCAAAGAGTAGATCTTAATATCCAAAGCTTCACTGGAATAGCTTCAGATTTTTCTAGCTCAGGAAGTATATTTCAGCTTAAAGCCTTATTCTCAAGCTAATACATGCCCAAATTTGTACAAATACATGCTCATCTTTTTCTGGGTCCTATACGTACATCTCAAGTCTTAACAATGAACACTACTTTTGTACTTTTAATGCATTTTATTGTCCATTAGCTGTAAAGAAAAGAGAGTATGAAAGTCATTTTTTCTTTGAGGGTAAAATATTTGGTGCTGTAAGCTAAAATTAGGTTTGGTAATCATTTGGAGATTTTTGTTTGTTTATATTTTTCTGTCTCCAGTGAATAAAATATATATGTTTAAATGCTAGAAATAATGAAAATGTTGAGTTTATTTTTGCCTATCCTTTGCTATTTTGCATGAGAAATGCTTTCATTTAAAAGCCAGGTAGCGTACATTATAGAACTTCCCTGTAAATATTTAAATCAAAATGTTCAGGCACTAGTGCCTTTCATCAATCTATTTATTTTCATGCAGAATAACTTTACCCAAAACTCCAGATGAATAAATACTATTGAAACACTTACTTTTTGTGCTGAAAAAAATAATCACAATAAAACACACTTCAAGAGTCACCACTATCTTCAGATTTTGAAATTGCTGTATTTACTGACTTATAGCAAAAGAAAAGAAAACAAGGTAGAATACAAACCAGAGAAGGATCCCCTGATCCTCAATTTGGCACAGACAAATAACTTTTGCAGTTGTTTGTGGGATATTATATCCATTCATTACAGCAAAATAAAATTGGTTCTTTAGAAAAAATGAATTGTGCCCAAAGACTTGACAATCCTATTTAGCACAATGAAAAACCACTTATTAAACCAGTCTAATGAGTAGGTCTTCCCAAAGAAACTGAGACAAATAGTGTGAATTCTTAAATATTTGTTTGTGTTGCTCCTAGGAAAGAAAAGAGGACACTTGCTGTCAGCCAGGATGGCTCCTATTTCTTAGCACAGCTATAAATGAACTAAAATGATTACCAAGTAGTAAATATTCCACAGAAACCGCTGCACGTAAAATGTGGACATGAGGAGAGAAGTAGGACATCTGCAATGGAGATGGAGGGTTTAAATCAGCAGAGGATTTGGGCCTATCAGATATTAATTTAGCGTATTAATCTAAAATGTTTATGAAACAAAAGTCAATTCTAAAATTTTGCCATCCAGAAAGAAAGAGTCATCCGGATCCCAGGTAACATTTGGATCTAACTTAGCTGCTTAAAAATATCTCCATTTATTTCTAGATTATTATCCTTTTTCTGAAAAATGATTATACTGGACAAACTTTAGATAAATGAGATACTGAAACATTTCAAAACCCCCAAAATATGTGACACAATTATCTCCTAGAGATTTCAAAAATGATCAAGATATAATAAAAATTTTCATCTTCTCGGCTCATCCAAAACAAAGGGCATGATTAAAACATGAGTTACAAGACAGAAGTGAGAACACATAAAAATAGAATTTTAAGAATCTATTGACCTTGGGGTTTATTACATTTGAGAGGGGCCCTCACTCACTCACTGTCTCACCCATATTCCATTTTGTGGGACTCGAACACTTAAACAAGGTCTGCCTGTTTGTAGATCTAATAGAATAAGGTCTTTAACTAGAAACATGGATTCCAAACACAGAAATTCTGAAGTATTGGTGTGTGTGTGTCTGTGTGCAGGGTGTGTGTGTGTGTGCGTGTGCCTTAAACAAGTCCCACAAAATGGAATGTCTAAGTGTGTCCAGATAGAATTTGGTCCACTACTAGTGTCTCAAATACTCTTTTATTCCTTATTTACACACATGCGCACGCACACACACACACACACACACACATTACACAGACACACACACTGATACTTCAGAATTTCTTTGTTTGGAATCCATGTTTCCAGTTAAAGACCTTGTTCTATTAGATCTTCTACAAACATTTCTTATGTTCTTAAATGTGGCAGACAAAAAGATTGTGTAAAATTGGATTTACTGTTCATTGCCTAAAACCTCAGATTAAAAATTTATGTTTATCCTACCAAGTACATTTTCTCCTGATCGTTGTGTTCTGATATAAAGAAAAGTTGGCCAGACTTGCCCCAATGAATGCAACTGACTTTTATCAAGAGAAGTTACCTAAGACCTTTATAGTCTCTGAAAGGTGGTCTTACTAGTAAGCTATCTAACAGAGGAAAATAAATTATCAAAAAGAAAATAAGGAAAATAAACTCACAACACAGCTACCCACTTTGTTTTAATTAAAACACCTGTGGTCTAACTCATTATCTCTAAGATTCCATTTTCTCAGCCCTGCAGAGCCCAGAGCGGACAGTAGGAGTGGGAGCTCCTGGCTCCAGCTCTCTGCCTCAACTCTTGCTAGACAGATTTCAAGGACTCAGATAAGCTGGAAAGAGCACCTGCAACAGCTTCAGGCGCTACTTTTGTTATCACTCTGCTGAAGCAGAGAAAACAAAGTCCATTTTTACCCTTTAGAACTCCAAATAACTTTCCTCAATTGCCGGACATTTCTTTCCTCCCTCTGTGTGTCACTGTGGTCACTCTTTCTCTGTGGTCACTCTCTCTCTTTCTCTCTCTCTCTCTGTCTCTATTTCTTTATCCTTTCTTCCTTCCTCCCCTCCTCCCTTCCTTCCTTTTGAAAACAAATCAACTTTTACTTCTGTATATCCTAATCACCGTCTGAGAATTCTTTCTCTTCCCAGCCGTGAATACCTAGTAGGTTTTTACACTAACAGTCTCCATAGGAAGAGAGAATGTATATTTGACATATGAAAGTCATATTAACCGCCTTTCAAGCCCCTCATGTTTCAGTCCTTTTCATCAATCTCTGAATTGTGGCCTCTGATTTTCAGATGAGCATTTAATCTCTTTTCTAGAAGTTCAGTCTCTCCCAGTGGTTGTGGGAATAGTAACCTCGGAAATTATTATTTTATTTTACTTTAGTCTTCCAGCTATTCTGGTGCAGGAGGAAATGTAAGCATCTATGAGTGCACACAGCACATCTTTTCTTGGTCGACTTCTTGTTTACAGAAACACAAACAAGAACTCTGTTAACAATCCTGTCTTTTAAGCAAAACCACAGAGAAGTAAAACTAAATTTTGTATTGTACGTTGCTTTCGCCAATGGATGTCTGCAATTTAGAACCAGTTTCAACTTTTGAAGCCTCTACTCATGTATGAAATATCACTGAAATGGGTCACCCATTGAAATGTTTTCAGTCAGCTACCCTTTTGCTTTTGTATGTTAAAGCATACTTAAATAAATGAGCAACTAAACAAACATCCTATATTCTTGTGTACTAACATACAATATAACTATTTTTTTAAAAAACTATGGAAACAAAAACATTGGTATAAGTAATGGGGCAGTAAAACTATAACCTTAATTAATTTAGTCTAAAAACAACAACAAAAAATTACTATCATTTGACTGCCTAGAGAAAAACAATGGGATGAAGTGTAGAAGATAAATAGGTGACACGCAAACCTGTTTTGAATCTCCACTCTACCTTTAAAATCTTTGGGCTTCAGGAATGTTACTTTCTCATTTGGCTCCTGTTTCCTTGATCAAAGACGACTGAATAATATCTCTTGTGAGGCCTAGAGGAGATAGCAAGATGAGGAACAACATCATACCATAAACAATTAAGCAGAAACAAAACAAAACAATATGAAGTAAAACTGAACAGTAAAGTTGAACTCTTGACAAAAAGGAGAGCCTTGAATTAATCACAGTAAATACAAAAGATAAAAATAAATTGAAGAAAAGTAGGGAAGGTAATCTCTCTAGTGCACAAGGAGAGACGAATTCAAAGGATAACTAGATGAATCAAGGCAGTGAATCCAACAAATAACATATAAAAAGTATTCAACATTATAATGCAGAAAAATTTCCTTAACGTGTAAGAATTGTATTTTCAGATGTTTAAAAAATTATAACATGCTTCAGAAAAAAATTGATGCAATTAAAATCTATGGTTATCACATTTCAAGTATGATGAAAAAGAATCAGATTTCTCCATAACAAAATCAAATTTCAGAAGGCAATAGAGCCATATACACAGAAATCAGAGAAAAAGAAATCTAACCCAAGAACATGATAACCGGGAAAATTTGCATTTAAGTTAAAAATAATAATGAGATCCAAGTTTCTAGGCAAACAACAGAGAACACAGAATCTATAATCACTTAAAAATTATTTGATAATGAAATTTGGCGATGCAAGCAATGATTCAAAATTGAACACTAAGAAATTGAGATAATATACTTAAAAGAGCAGGTGTCATCCTTTCGATACATATAAAATAAAAAACTAAGTCCAAGTGCCTGTGGAGATTATTGTTATAGAACAAATATAAACACTATACCTAAACCATGTAAAATATTAATTTATTATGTAGCAGATATAAAATAGTTATATAAATATCAACATGACAATGCTATTTTAATAATAAATTTAAAAATATATTGGGAGATAAGATGGGAGAATGCAGCCAATTCACGACTTTGATACAGCATCCTTCAATGCTGTCTCGACATGAAATTGTAATTGAAATATTACTAAAATAAATTACAT
>NW_012149729.1:5831606-5857758 GCF_000956105.1 Propithecus coquereli
CCTTGGCTGTATTGCTTGAATTGCTTTTAATAAACATGTATCATTTTTACCAAAAAAAAAAATTAACCAGTTTTCTTTAGAAAGTATAAATCCCCATCCACACAAAAAATAATGTAATAATTCAAGATATCATTGTGGCTAATATATAGCATGGTACCTACAAAGGAAAGCAAATGTTAGTATATTGTAATATTAGTAATCAGTTTGACTAGTAATCACTGTGCTTTTTGTATAGTTTTTACAGTATTTATCATGCTGAATTATTAGTTTTTTTATACTTGCCTAATTTATTAGACTGTAAGTGATCAGAGGTAAGAGATATTATTCATTTCTGCATCCTGAAATTTAGCATAATTCTTGTCCAAAAAGACTTTCATTAAGTGGTAATTGATAAAAAGCAGCAAAAACTAAACCACGCATTGAAATCACAAAAACAGAGAAGGAACGAGAAGTAAAGAAACAGGAATAAAAATGATAATAAATTTTTAATTAGAATGCTATTTTTGAAATACTAGGAAAAATAGGGGACCCCTTCAGCTCAGAGCACAGCCTTGAATCTAGTACACCTTATTTGTTCAATTCTATTCAATTACACACCATCTGTTCAATAAATACTTATTGTGAACACAATATGTTTCCTGCACTATGATAAAAGAAGAAATTGAAGTGTTTCCCAAGGGTCTATATTTATGGCAGGTTTTTAAATTTTTTTTTAGAAGTACAGTATTTAGTGTAGCACACTCTATTTGCACATCTGAACACATAGGAAAATGCAGCATTGGCAGGAGTTTTCATCACCAAATCCTAAAAGCATTGACATTTTCTTTGCCAAATCCAGTGCTCACTCTGGTATAAAAATTTGTTTCACCTTTCTCCAAAGGCTGTGAATTGAAAAATGAAAACAAACACATAAACAAAAAAACCATGCTTAGGTTATCCAATAGTGAAGTAATCCTGGAAAAAAATACTAACATATAGGGAAAGAGAAAAATAAGGGAAGAATAAATGAGAATTCACCACAAAGTAAAGAGAAATTCTGGAATCAAAAATATTCAGAATATGCATTTTTATGATAAATAAGAACTATAAAAATATACTCTATATCAACTGAAGATTGATTCAAATATTTAAGTATAAATTTTTATTCAAATTACAGCAATTTCTGCTCATAGTCTACCAATGTCAAGGATAGGTGATTGATGACAACACATTTCTTTCTCATTTCTTCTTTGAAGGTTCTTCTCAGAAAGGATCTTGCATTTTTTACCCATGGTTAAATATGAAGAAAAGAAATGTCCTTCCCACAAACTTGTCCTGAAGCTTTCCCTCTCAAATCTAAGCGGTTTGTAGGAGATTTATACATCCAGGGACCAAATGGACCCACCTGCTCCGCGAGGCTATTGTCTGTCAACTGGCAGCCGAAGAGAACCTGCGGATCAGCTGTGGGACTAACAGGGAGTTAGTCTGTGGGCAGAAATTTTTCAAAATAAAGAAGAGGTAATTTTTCAGACTTAATTCCAATCTCTAGGAGGCCTTAGGGTGGGAGAGGAGGGAGCAGAAAAATAAATAGTATAAGAAGTACTGATGAATATTGGGTTTTGGACTGTGTTTCAGCACTTCATTTTTATCCAACCATTGTTTCGAACGCTTGCAATTGTCAGAAAGAATCCATTCTTCATCACACGTAACGATACATATAGAAATGATTAGCTTTTGTGTCATGACAGCAAAGACAGACAAGCTTCCAGACAATTTATCTTCTGAAGCTCGTTTAATTCATGTGGAACCCGTCTATCCAGCTTCTTTACCTCGCTGATTTGTTTCAAATGGTCCAATGTTGTTGGAACAGTAACATCAAACCTTGCTGCTAATTCACACCTAGGGTGAGATGGATTCGCTTCCACTACAGCTTTCAGCTCATCGTTATCCACCTTGGTCTCAGGTCGCCCACGTGTTTCATTTTTAAGATTAAAATCACCAGAAGGGAACTTCTCAAACCATCGACATACTGTGCATTCAGTAGCCACATCCTTCCCAAATGCTTCCAACGAAACATTTGAAGCTATCTGTGCAGCACTGATTCCGTGACAGAACTCATATTTGAAAATGACACGAATTTTTAACTTATGCATAGTTTCACAAAAATTGCTCTAAAATTTTTTTGAAAGAGAATTTCAAGCCAAAATGTGTATTTGAAAGACTGAGGATGCACTGTCACAATAAAAATAAGACAAGAAGTGTCAAAATGAAATGTCAGAGATATAAACTGTCAAACTTAGTACTTAAGGAAATCGGACATTTCATACGTAATAACCTACTACATGAGCCAAGCAAGGAAAAGGCCAAATGAGAAAAGTATGACATGGTCAAGCAAAAGGAATTCACATCAAACACAATGGAGAATTAGAAGACAGAATAGAAAAAGGCAGTACACAATGAGGGAAGCATAAACAGCAGGCCAAGCCTTTTTTTTTTTTTAATTCCATAACGATAGCCATTGATGTATTTTTAAGTACAGACAGGCAATGTTCTTTCTCCAGCTCTGCAGGCCTGTAATTTTCAGAGCTTCACACAAAATTAATTCTAAATATTCAATTTAAAAGACACATAAGAAAACTAATAATAAGCCAAAGAGGCATCTTATTATTCTAAAAAATATAAAAGTCTTCCAAATTTGAGGGCAGTAGGTAAGTCTGTTTAGGTCACTTTACCTCTCTCGCTACAAGGCTATTTGTTAAATTATTTGATTTTCTGATTCTTTGACCAGAAAAATAGAGTGCAACCAGTGAAAAGCATTATGATATTTAAAAAAAGAAAAGTAAATTGATGCTTTAAATCCTTTGGATGCTTATAAGAAACTACACAGATTCATTTTGCAGACATGTTTTTATCCGTTTGCAATTGAAATTGTAAATTGCACTGTACAACTAAAAAGCAGCCCCATTGAATGGAACTTCTTATATAATAGAGCCACTTTCAAAGATACCATTGTGTAGCTTATAGCTCGTAGATAGCATACATAGATTTGAAGGCCAATATGTACTAAGATATTTAGGAATATAGTTATTGAGCAGCAATAATAAGCAGAAACTGTGCTAGTTACTAAGAGTGAAAAGAGGAAATATAAATACTGGCCTTGGTACTAACACATTTGAAATTGAATTGCTTTATCCCTCATATGATATATCCTTAAAATTGCTTTATTTAGGATGTGCTATGAAAAATGAAAATAAGAAAGAATAAATGCTTCATGCTTCATTGCTTAACATTTAGAAAGGGTCTATGACATATTAACTAATGTGTGTAATAGAATCTCTGTCCTCTTAAAACATAAGTTAAGAATCACTAGAATATACTTTTTTCTCCAATATTTTTATTGTAGTAATATACACATATCACCACCCTAACCATTTTTAAGTAAATAGTTCAGTGGTATTGTTAGTACAACATTTACACACCACCATCCATCTCCATAACTTTTTTAATCTTGTAAAACTGAAACTCTATACAACATTAAACAATAATTCTCCATTTTCCTTTTGCCCTAGGCCCTGGTAACCACCATTCTACTTTCTGTCTCTATAATTTTAACTACTCAATTAACTTACATAAATGGAATCGTATGGTATTTGTCTTTTTGCGTCTGACTTATTTTACTTAACCATCAATATCATCAAGGTTCATTCACATGGTAGTGTATGTCATACTTTTCTTCCTTTTTAAGGCTGAATAATATTCCATTCTATGTATATACCACATTTTGCTTATTTATTCACATATCTGTTGACACTTGGGGGAGCTTCTATATTTTAACTATTATGAATAATGCTGCTATGAACATGGGTATAAAAATACCATTTAAAGATCAGTTTTCAATTTTGGGTTATACATAGTTAGAAGTTGAATCACTGGATAATATGGTAATTCTATTTTTATTTTTTTGTGGAACCATTATACTATTTTCATAGTGGTTGTAACCTTCTACATTTGACCAACAGTGCACAAGGGGTCCAGTTTCTCCATATCCTCACTTGTTATTTTCTGTTTCTTTTTCCAATTGTAGCCATTTTTATGGGTGTGAAGTGACATCTCATTATGGTTTTGATTTGCATTTTCTTAATGGTTAGTAATATTGAACATCTTTTAATGTATTTGTTGGCCATTTGTATATATTTTTTGGAGATGAAAGCATGAGTTAAATTAGAGAAATTCAAATCTCTACTGTCACTTCCCAGCTATGTGTTTGGGAATCAACCTCCCTAAACCCCAGATCCCTCAAATGTGAACAAAGTTGTGTATACTTGTCTCAAAGAGTTGCCATGAGGATTACATGAAATAATGCATGTAAAGCATTTATTGCAGTGATTAACAATAATTATTAGTTGAATTTGAATGAATGGTAGCTGTGTTCAATTATGACTACAGGACTCGAACCCAAACACTAGATCCATAATATTAGCTTCATAATATTTAATTTTATGGTGCTATATTTTTTTTATTTTGATAGAGATAATATATCCAAGAAGGAGTATTGAATAATATTTGGGAAAAAAGGTGAAAATGAATCTCAAAGCAATTTACTCTTGTCAAAAATTAATATTTTAAATATGTTCTTTTATTTCCAAATGGGAACAAAGCTGGAAATTACGATTTTGATCCAATTTCTGCTAATATAAATTCTTACTATAGAAAGGAAAAATCATCAAATTAAGATTATTCTTCTTCTATAAAGTAGGCATAATGCAATGAAGTAGGTTGTATGCTGATAACTGTTAACTAGCACATACCCAGTACAATAAAATCTAAAGGACATAGTAAGACATTACAACATGATAGAATGACAAAAGAAATATAGAATGGGTTAAGTAGTAAATAGAATTACTCTTTAATCTGGTAATAATGAATAGTCCCTCTTTTTTCTTAAAGGAAAGGACCAGGGCCTTAATCTTTCCATTTAAATAGTTTCTCACAATGTCTACGGTTAGACACTGCTCAGTGTTTGTTGGATGCAACAGTGAAATCATGTCCATGATCTTCCCTCTTAATTCAATAGACTATCTCAGACTAAATAATATTTGTATCAATAGCTTTGAAGTTATGTCTATATAAAACACATGCGAGTTTTACTGTTTGAATGGGCATAATTACCAGTGATTTATATAATTTAAAAACCCAAGTACTCCTTCAATGGCTCAGATAAACTTGAAGTCTAATATTCTCACTGTGAATATGCAATCAAAATATTTGAAGACAAACCAAGAAATAAAATAATGATGTTACTCTTTATATAATTCTATTGTTTTCTTTAGCAATCCATGCCCATTTTGGTATGATTTTAAATTTATAATTTCTTTCTAATAATTTATATTATTTTCCATGGTTAGTAATGAAATTTGCTATGCATATTTCTGACTACTATTGTTACTCAAGAGGATTCTCCTATCAGTTTGTCATTTTTTTAACTGATGTGCATTTAATCTCTGGCTCCCTTCAAGATTTTTTCTATGTCCTTAGAGTTCCTTACAGTGTGAACTTGTTTATGCACAAATTTTGTAAAACCATTCCAGTGAAGTATGATGGGTAGAAATACCTACGTATGGGAAAATCACCCAAAATAGCCACTAAAGAAAAAGTGTCTCATAGTTGCATAACATTTGTTATTAAACCTACAGGATGGAAGGCACAGAAAAATTGTAATGTCACCTTTTGTTTTGGTCATTATTTTTATGAGACTTAAGGGGTACAACCAGCCATTTTCCAAGGCAATCCCATTGCACAGCAACAAGTAAATCAGCCCACTCAGGAGAAGGCATTTCCCCACTAAGTATTCACTCGGCCACAACTGTAGACTTATGAATATGTTTATGATATCTTCATGGGATAAAACCCTGGCATGTATTTGGTCTGTATCCCTGTAAAGTAATTCTGAGAGAGTAACCCCCATAGTGTCTAATTCCTATTTATTCACATATATTGATTGCACCCTACTGCATAGGCTTCACCCAGCATTACACTGTGATGTTCATGGGTCACTTAACCTCACAACTGCATTGGTATAAAGATGAGTAGAGTAATATAATATATTAAAACATTTTCCTCAAAAACAAATATCATTTCTTTCCTCATTTTAAAATAAATTAAAACATTTTTGTGTACTCCCTAGAATTTTCATGGGATCTAGGCGTACTGTTCCTACCATATGTGATAGACAAGTTGGGCCTGGGTTCATCTTTCTGGTTTCCAGCTTTCTCTGCCAACTCTCCAAGCAAGAATGTATAGCTTTCTAACTTCTACCTTCGTACCTTCTAACAAAATGCCCAGATTTAGAGATAATTAAAGAAAAATTTTTCTTTCATTTGAATAAAAATATACTTCTTTGAGTTCAAAGTGGTAATTTAAAGGATTAGACTTTTTTTTATGACTAGCAGAGAACCTGTGTAGGTGGAACTATAAGAAAAATGAATGTGTATATTAGTATCACACATTATCATACAATCAAGATTTTATCACCAGGCTTTATGTGTAATTATTTAATTTTGGAAAGATAATTTTTGTCATAAAAATGAATATATTTGAAAATCTCTTAAGTCTTGGGAAAAAGGGCTATCAAGGGTACAGTATTGGATAAATGTAAATACTGAGATCATTTTTTATAATGAAATGCTATCATTAACCCTAAACTTTCATTTAGAATATTTAAGGAAAAAAGTTAACAGTCATTTTTTAAAAAATTTCTTGAATTAATGCTTTTCACAGAATGTTTTTCATCTAACTTTCAACAAATCATTTATAGATTCCATTTCCTTAATAGCATGTTTAAGTCATCCTGGTCAAGTACCTGTACTAATAGAAATAACCCAGAAAGAGATCTATGATTTAAACTAAATTCAACATGGCAAATAAATTTACATGGAATTCCAAAGAACCCCAGATTCATGAGAACATACATATATGCACATATATGTATATATAGTTATACATGTATATATAACTATATAATTACATATATATTTGAAATATTAGATACATAGTTTGCATTTGAAATATAACTTATTATAATTTGAAAATACCAAATATCTATGTCTTCACTCTGTGTGTATATAACGTTTATTTTACGTATATGTTTATATCTACATTACTCACCTGTTTTTGTTGATGCTGGTGTAAACAAACTTACTGCACTGCTGGTCACATAAAAGTTTAGCACATACAATTATGTACAGTACATAATACTTGATAATAAACAGCTATGTTATTGGATCATATATTTACTATACTTTTTATTGTTATTTTAGAATGTACTCCTACTTTTTAAAAAAAGTTTACCTGAGAGGCCGAGGCGGGCGGATTGTTTGAGCTCAGGAGTTCGAAACCAGCCTGAGCAAGAGCGAGACCCCGTCTCTACTAAAAATAGAAAGAAATTAATTGGACAACTAAAAATACATAGAAAAAATTAGCCGGGCATGGTGGCGCATGCCTGTAGTCCCAGCTACTCGGGAGGCTGAGGCAGAAGGATCGCTTGAGCCCAGGAGTTTGAGGTTGCTGTGAGCTAGGATGAAGCCATGGCACTCTAGCCCGGGCAACACAGTGAGACTCTGTCTCAAAAAAAAAAAAAGTTTACCATAAAACAGTGTGCTGTGCAGCAGCCTTGTACATCCTAGGTTTACCGTGTCTCTTGATCACATCATTTTCTCTGTGCTTGATTTAATCTCTTGTTGTTTTGTTCAGCATGGCCCCTAAGCATACAAAATCAACTTCTAAAATTGTAAGAGGCCACTTAGAAAGATTGAACTGGAAAAAAAATTAAAATATTTAAGGACCACGAAAGTGGAAAATCAGTCATCGATATTGTTTGCCAGTCAGGCATGTCCCATTCCACCACAGCTATGATGTTAAAGAACAAGAACAAAGGGATGGAAGCTGTTAAAGAATCTGTCTTATTGAAGAAACTCATCTAACAAAAGTTTGGAAGGGGCCTATATTAGATATGGAGACACTTCTAATATCTGGATTGGAGGCCAGACATGTATCCCTCTCAGCCACCATGATGGCCAAAGCAAAGTTTGTTTGTCATGTCAAAAGGAAAGGCTGTACCTGACTGTGATGTTGAATTTGCTGCTAGCTCTGGGTGGTAGAAAAGATTCAGGAATCATTATCCATTACATAACGTGAACGTACATGGTGAGTCTGCAAGTGATGAGGTGAAGGCAACTGAAGAATTTTTGGAAATTCTAGATGAGTTGATTGTGAAGGAAAATTACTTGCCAGAGAAAATCTTCAACATGGATAAAACCTCCCTATTCCAGAAATGGATCCATGAAAGGACTTTCACCCAGAAGGAGGCCAAGTGAATGCCAGGTTAAAAGACTTTTAAGTCTCGCTTGGGGGCAATGTTGCAGGCTACAAATTGAAACCCTTTGTGATCTGGCACAGTGAGAACCCGAGTGCCTTTGAGGATACCAGTAAGCATACTGGCAAGGCACTACAGGAGCAATAAGAAGTCATGGATGAACCAGCCCCCCTTTCAAAGTGCCCTCCTGAATTACTATGCCAGCAAAATGGAGAAATACTGTTGGAGAATAACATACTTCTCAAGATTTGTTTACTGTTGACAATGCTCCAACACATTCTTCTTTTATTAATATTTATCCCAATATCGAAGTGGTGTTTCTCCCTCTGAACATGAGCTCTTTGTTTCAATCAATGCATCAAGAAGTTATAGCAGCTTTCGTGCCTAATACCTGAGGAAGACCTTTGTTTAGGCTATTGCTGCAATTGAGAAAGATACTGAGAAGAAACAGATGCATTCTGGAAGGATTGCATCTCTTACCACATCAAGAACTTTGCTTAGGCTTGGAGTAGTGTCACTGAGGAGTGTATAAATGGCATCAGGATAAAGACACTCAAGAGCTTCATCCATGACATCAAAGAATTTGCCAAGGATAAGGAAGTTGCAAAAATCAACAAGGTTGTGGTTGAGATGGCAAACAACTTTACCCTAGTGTGGATGAGGATACCATTGAGGAGCTCCTAGAGGTGTTTCTTTAGGAAATGACTAACAAGTTGTTGTTGAAACTGGAACAACAATGCAACCGCTGAAGAAGAGGCAAGACTTAAAGGAAACTGCATAAGACAAAAGGAATTCCCATGAAAATTTACAGTGAAGAGTTTAGCGGAAGATTTGCAGACCTAAACACACTCCTTAAAGTGTTTGAAAACATGAACGTCAACACCAAAATATTTTCCTTAACATACAAGAATGTTCATAAAGTATTATCTGCTTAAAAGCAAATTTATAATAAAAAAAAAGAAACCAACCAAGCAAACCACCATGGACATATTTCTGAAAAGAATGACACCTCCTTACGAAGCACCTCAGTCAGGTCTTTCAGGAGGTATTCCAAAAGAAGCACTCATGTTATCATAGGAGATGACCATGGTTATTATTGCCCTGAAGATCTTCTGCTGGGAACAGATATGGAGGTGGAAGGCAGTGATATTGATTTTCCTGATCTTGTGCAGGCCTAGGCTAATGTGTATGCCTGAGCTTTTAACAAAAAAGTTTGTAAAGTTCAAAATAAAAAATTAGAAAAAGCTTATAGAATAAGGATATAAAGGAAGAAAATATTTTTATAAATGTACAATATATTTGTGTTTTAAGCTAAGTATTACAAAACAGCCAAAAAGTTAAAAAAAATTAAAAAATTTATGAAGTAAAAAAGTTACAGTAGTCTGAGGTTAATTTTTATTGAAGAAAGAAAAAAAATTATAAATTTAGTGTAGCCTAAGTTATAGTGTTTATATAATCTACAGCAGTATACAGTAATGTTCTAGGCCTTCACATTCACTCACTCACTCACTGGCTGACCCAGAGCAACTTTTAGCCCTGTAAGCTCCATTGATGGTAAGTGCCCTATACAGGGGTATCATTTTTTATCTTTTATACCATATTTTTACTGCACTATTTCTATGTTTAGATACATTTAGATACACAAATACTTACCATGTGTTACAGTTGCCTGCATTATCAAATACAGTAACATGCTGGGCAGGTTCATAATTTAGGAACAATAGGCTACACCACATAGCTCAAGAGTGTAGTAGGCTGTACCATCTAGCTTTGTTAAGTACACTCTCTGATGTTTGCACAACAACAAAGTCACCTAACAATGCATTTCTCAGAACTTAACTCCAGTCATTAAATGACACATGCCTGTACATATGGTAGCAATTTAAATTGTGGCCAAATTTGAGATAATTTCAGAAAAGCAAGATGTCATGAACTCTTTTGAACTATTAACGAAGAATAGTAGTTTTCAAATCATAATGATTTGGGATTTTGAAAAAAAGACTTTATAGGATACTAGAAATGTGGTAATTCATTAGAAATGAAGCCTTTTATCTTATGGCTTGTTTTTGTTGTTGAAAAACTAACTCTTAAAGCTGATTGCCATGTTAATTGCTCATTGCTTTCTTGTCTAGAAGAAAATGGCATAAAATCAGTGATGTGTTTGTTTTAGTTTCTGAAGCCTAGTATGAGAGAATAAAATCTACTTTGCATGAAAAGATTCTTTTTCCTATCAAGTTGATTTTATTTTCGAAGCTTATTATGCGCCTTTGAAAGGAAAATATGGTTTACTGGGAAGAAAACATGGAGTTTTGGTGTCTCAGTTTTTGCTAATATGATTATGAAAATAGTCAAGATATAAACACTAGGTGAAATAAATTCATAAGACAAATATGCAAAAAAGAGCATTTTTAGATATTATAAATTATCATTTCCCTAGAGAATTTAAATACTAGTGAAATTTGATAAATTCAATTTATACAATTCAAATCAAATCTTTGTTTTTAAATATCTTTTATGAGAAGGAAGCAAAAACTGAATGAATATCCATTATGTTCAATGACATGTTGAAGATTACAAAATAGAACTTAATAGAACAAAATACCCTTGAGAAATCTATGTAACAGATAAAATAAAAAAGAGAATTGAAAAGCAAATTTCAAACAATATTACTGCCCTTTAGAGTGCTGACGATTTTAAGCAGTTATAAAGCAAGCAGAAAGTCACCAAAAACAAAACGAAAAAACAAAAAACAATGTTCGTTTTGTTTTTGATATTTCCTGAAACTACACAATCACAATATAGATGTTTAGGTTATGTATGTTGCCCTTGCCCACCCCCACCCCCTCAAGTGAGAGCTTCAAGCATGTCCATCCCCCAATGGTGCGCATCGTGTTCATTATATATGTATATACCCATACCCTCCTCCCCCCTCCCATCTGCTCGACTCCCAATAAATGTTAATTATTCTTATATGTGCACTTAGGTGTTGATCAGATAAAACCAATTTGCTGGTGAGTACATGTGGTGCTTGTTTTTCCATTCTTGGGATACTTCACTTAGTAGAATGCGTTCCAGCTCTATCCAGGAGTATACAAGAGGTGCTATATCACCATTGTTCCTTAAAGCTGAATAGTACTCCATGGTATACATATATCACATTTTATTAATCCACTCATGTATTGATGGACACTTGGGTTGTTTCCACATCTTTGCAATTGCGAATTGTGCTGCTATAAACATTTGAGTGCAGGTATCTCTTTTATAGAATGCCTTTTGTTCTTTTGGGTAGATGCCCAGGAATGGGATTGCTGGATCAAATGGTAGTTCTACTTGTATCTCTTTAAGGTATCTCCATATTGCTTTCCACAGAGGTTGCACTAGTTTGCAGTCCCACCAGCAGTGTACAACATCTCTAATCCTCAGGCAAATGCAAATCAAAACCACAATGAGATATCACTTACCTCCAGTGAGAATGGCCTTTATCAAAAAGTCCCAAAACAATAAATGTTGGCGTGGATGCGGAGAGCCAGATATAATTTTAAAAAATCAGTGATGAGTATACAGAAATAGATTTTAAAAATTTATTGTTAGACTATGTAACCCCCTCGGAAAATAACAAAAATTAAAATAAAAAGAAAATAAATAGCCCAACAAACTAGCAAGAAAGGTAATGATACATATTACAATTGTGCCCTTCCAAATAATTTCCAAATGAAATAAAAGTAAGCCCAATGGTCACAGGGGAGGCACACTGTGACCAGGTGGTTTTGTTTGGGGTGGTTTGGGAAAGCATAAATCTAACTCAACAAACGGAAGTTACTCACGGTTCCTGGAAAATAGTATATGAGGCATTTTAGAACTATATACCTGTACTTCTAAGTGTGGATATTTGGGAAATATTCAAGAAACATATTGTTGGGTACATTTTAAAATCATAATAATTACATCAGCAAAATAATGATAGTGAACAACGTCAGGTGGTTAGGGCTAATTCCCTCTTTTTTGAATACTTCTCAGTGTTGAACAAAGATTCTGTCAATCAGGAGTAACCCTATTAATAATCCAAATTAAGTCCTTATTATATTTTTGGAGAAGGTTAGGAAGAGAATCATTAATTCCCTTTGAATTTGAACTGTGTTAGTTTTCCTTACCTAAAATAGAGTCCTCACACAACTATAAAAATCTGTTCTGAGAGCTAATCTTTGGCAAATTCCTTTCTTGTATTATCATTTATTTCTGAAGGAAAAAAAAAACCTCAATTTTTATGTATAGCTACACCTCTATGGTAGAGACTTCACTTAATATTAGAGGAGAGGAGGGAGGTATACAGGTGGAAACATGGAAGAGAGAACAGGCATTGGGTGTGGGATAAATGTATTTGGGAAGCTGGGCTCATTTACGTCTTTCCCACTGCCTTAGTCAGTTTTCTGTTGCTTATAGCAGAAAACATGAAACTGGGTAATATATAAAGAAAAGGAACTTATTTTTTACAGTTTGGAGGCTGGGAAATACAAGGTCAGGGGGGCACATTTGGTGAGGGCCTCCTTGCTAGTGGGAACCCTCTGCAGAGTCCAGAGGTGGCACAGGGCATCACATGGCAAGGGGGCTGAGCGTGCTAAATCAGATCTCTCTCTTCTCTCATAAAGCCACTAATGCCACTCCCATGACAACCCATTCATCTCTTAACCCATTAATCCATTAATTTATCAGTCCATGAATGGATTGATTTGTGACCCAATCATCTCTTAAAGGACCCACCTCTCAATACTGCTCCACATGAGAGATTAAATTTCAACATGAGTTTTGGAGGCCACAAATATTCAAACTATAGCACTCATAAAACCCACAGTTATCACATTTAGAAGATTGAAATGCTGAAGAAGAAAGTTTTACTTATGTATAAGACTGGCTTTAGAGACTTTCTTTAAAATTATAAATACTACTGAGAGGTTCAGTTGTCCAAACGGACCTCAGTTCTAAACCTTTCAATGTTTACTAGTTAATTATAACTCTCCATTCCTTTTAGGTAGTGTCAGTGTTCTGATCTGTCAGTTTTAGGAAAAACAGAAAGGCTAGGTATAGGCAAAGGAGAATGGGGTACCTTAGTGGCAGGGGAATTGTCAGGAAGCAAATAAAAGACAGGAGATACAAGAAAGGTAGCTGAAGAAAGTTCACTCATTATATGTTTTTCCCCCTGGGATATGTGGCCTTGTGCTAAGGGTTGTCAAAGCTGTGGGATAAATATAGCTCATAATAGAAAACTGTTGATTGCATCCCAACTTTTGTAGGTAAATTTCAATAATTTAACCAAGTAATTTAAATATCTATATGTGAAAGCAAATGAATATATTGTTTAGAAGAACATATATCATATGCTATTTTAGGTTAAAATAAGAATTTCCAAAAATCCTGAGGCGTTGGGGACGCTGGCTATTCTAATTAAAATCCCAGCTCTGTGTATGCACACATTCTGTTAGAAACAATTTAGATGTAAAGTTTGAAAAGCATTCTCTTTCAACTTATCTGTCTAATATTTCCTAGTCTATACCTGACTTACACAATTATTATGCACAGAAAACACTCTGGGATATTGGTAAAGATGTTAGAAAAAAGAGTCTAAGTAAACAACATCAACTTAAAAAGAAAGTGATAGATAAAAATGAAAAAATGTGATGCTTCTTTCTTCATATTAAAGACAACTAGGATCATATTATACTTGCATTTGCCTCAACAATGATATAATACTATCAAACATCTTAACAGAGACCAAAAAGAAATAAAAAGCATATACTACTTGCCAAATAAGTCATAAAAGAGTTTTGGACTCCTCAAAGAGTTTTTCTGAAGCATCGTCATTCAAAGTATTTCTAGAAAGAATTTGTTTTTAAAGTCATACTTCTTGACTATATTTAAGATGATAAAAATAACAGAATATTACATACACCCGAAAACACAGAGAGACATTTTATTAATTTGGGACCTTACATGATACAATGCTTAATTACTTTATGCTGGCCATTCTTTCAAGAGCTTTACATATTGTAGCTAATTAAATTTTCCCAACAACCCTATGGTTTTGGAATTATTTTCACAATCATTTTACAGATGAAGAAAGGAGAACATTAAAAGTTTATATAATTTGACAAGGTCACACATGTAATGGGTTGTAGAAACAGGATTCATACCCAGGAAATCTGGCTCCAGAGTTTGCACTTTAAACCTCTGTGCTATACTGTCTCTCCAATTAACTCACAGAAAGTACTAATAGGTTTCCTGTAGAAGATGTTTTTTTTTTTTCCTTGTGCATACTTCTATTTTTCTTTATGGATTTTTAGATCCAAGTAAGTCTCCATGGACATCAGTAAACACACAGTCTGCTGTGCCAAAAAAGGAAAGAAAAGAAAAAGAAAAAGAAACAAAGCTTCGTACACATAAGTAAGAAATAGCCACAAATTCAAACCAGCATTTTTGAGAATTAAATTAAATTCAAGTAATTTCACAAGCCATCAAAATTTTAACTATGCCAGTGCACTGACTTGCATTATTACCTGGCCAGCTTTTCTCAGTACCTTTACATGGTGCCGAAAGGAACTGTTAGCTTGGCCTGAAAGTGCTCATTTGTTACCCAGTGATGACAATTAGCTGTCTCCTCCTCTTTCATAGACTCTTAAGCTCTAAATGGAAAGTGCTGTCAGCCAAATTTATAGATAGCCTCATTTGAGACAAGGGCATCAAATCTAGAGATTATGTTGAGCAGCGAGTATGTCAGCAAACCAAGCCCATGACATAGAAAGTAAATAACACAGGATGGCACCCGACAGGCAGCAAAGTCAAATGATGACTGCCAAGCAATGGTTGCTTGGTCAAGGGCGGTGGGCCAGGTTTCCAGGATCAGGTTAGAATTAAATGATTAACTCACAGGGTTGGAAGAGCTCACTAGGATACCAAGTAGAATCCCATTGCCCTAGAGGGATCCCCACAGACTGAAACAGCTGCTGCTTCTGCTATAAGCCAAGATGCCAGCAATACACAGGCCGAATTCACTTCTTTTTCCTCAGCTTTGTAATTAACAATATGAAATACATATTATGTTATTACCCCATGTTCCATCAAAAAATACTTTGACTAGATTGTTTTTTCCTGAAGTGTCATTGTAAATATGTTTTCAATATGATGCTCTCAGAAGCCTGCTTCTCTCCCTCATGTGGAGTAGACTTGAATAGAGTCCATTTTCGGCCACCTACTTCACAAAGTATTTCAGGCAGTAGCACTGGGAGCTTGCAGAAGAGCAGGGACATAGATGAGAAAAAGAGGCTCAAAAGATTAACAGACTTCCTCAAGGGTATACCGTTAATAATAGCAAAGCAATTCTGTGACCCAAGTCTGGCATTTGCACCACCAGACTTTTCTTGCTTTTCCTGGCCCCTAATTGCTTTGTGTTGTCATAGAGATTGTCTGCAGAATATAAGTTACAGGGTTCTGCATCCCCTCTGGCACTTAATTCAAGAAAATATGCATAATATGTCATCAAAATCTTCAGTATAGTGTCTGAATTACCATCCTTGAAATACTATTATACAGATGGAAAACTTATACCTTAAGATTAACATAAAATTTGAGTTCAAGTAACGTAAGTGACTTTGATTAGAGGAAACCACAATATCAGTGCTAGAGAAACAGAAACCATTTTTTCTTTCCTTTCTAAAATTGAAAATGTAATAAATTATTAATGCCTTGACCATTAGATGTCTAAAACACCAAGCACCATAAAGAAAATGTATTTCCATTCATTCATTAAACAAGCATTTATCAAGCACCTACTTGGTGTAGGCACAATTTAAACCTGCAGAATGACACAGATTTGTACAATGCTGGAAGGATCAATGAAGAACAAGTCCTACTTCTCACCCTTGAGAGGTATAAACTACCTTGAACTTTTAGCAAAAAATTTAAACAGAACTAGCATGTATTATGTACCCATTATGTGCAAGGTATACTATATTGTTGGATACTTAACAGGCCTTTCTTCATTTTATACATCAGAAACCTGAGCTTAAAAATAAAATATTTGCTCTCTACACATCTGATAAAGGGCTGATAACCAGAATCTATCTAGAACTCAAAAAAATCAACAAGAAAAAATCAAACAACCCCATCAACAAATGAGCAAGGGAAATGAACAGAAACTTTTCAAAAGAAGACAGAATAATGGCCAGCAAACATATAAAAAAATGCTCAACATCTCTAATCATTAGAGAAATGCAAATCAAAACCACAATGAGGTATCACCTAACTCCGGTGAGATTGGCCTCTATCAAAAAAACACAAAACAACAAATGTTGGCGAGGATGTGGAGAGACAGGAACACTTTTACACTGCTGGTGGGACCGCAAATTAGTGCAACCTCTGTGGAAAAGAATTTGGAGATACCTCAGAGAGCTAAAATTAGAAATACCATTCGATCCAGCAATAGCACTATTAGGCATCTACCCAAAAGAGCACAAAACATTCTACGATAAGGACATCTGCGCCCGAATGTTTATGGCAGCACAATTCACTATTGCAAGAATGTGGAAACAACCCAAGTGTCCGTCAATCCATGAGTGGATTATCAAAATTTGGTATATGTTTACAATGGAATATTACTCAATCATAAGAAACGACAGTGATCTAGCACCTCTTATACTTTCCTGGATTAAACTTAAGCCCATTATCCAAAGTGGGGCACCACAAGAGCAGAAGAACGGGATCCATTTGTACTCACCATCAAATTGGTACTAACTGATCAACACTAGATTGATCACATGGCAGAAATACTCTCTAGGAATTAGGGGGATGAGGGGGCAAATCTACAACTAAAGGACATGGGGAGCACTAAAGGGAGGGAAGGGCATGCCTTTAACCCGCATTTGGGTGAGGCAAAGACATAAAGTGTAACTATAATGTTTGTACCCTCACAAAACCCTGGAATAATAATAATAAAAAATAAATAAAATAAAGTTAAGCAACCAGCCCCAATTTCCCAGTGGGTAAGAGTCAAAATGGGTTCAAATCAAACTATACTTAAAGCCAAGCCAAAGGACCTATTCAAGCACACATTGCTGGCTCCTTGCCCCATGTTATTTACTTCTTAAGTCTTTTCCTAAGTTAATATTCTACATAATTAATCCAAAATGCCAAGAAAATTTTATAAAGAAACTGTCAATAGTGCCCAAACTGAAAGAACAAGAAACAGTTCCCAAATATGTATGAAGAAGAATTACCTTTGATGGCTTTGTTTGCTTTCTGACGATCAGGGAAAGCAAAACTTAATCTGAGACGCTATATGACAAAGACGAAGAAAAATATTTCTTTCCCAACATTTCCATTGTGTGCATTATGGAGAGGATTATGTCAGAGAGTGTAGAAGATAACATAGAGTAGTGCAAGAAAATTTCTAAAGATCTGCACAGGGATAATTGTGGTAGAGAACAAGGACAGGCAAGCAGCACCATCCCCAGGAGCTCCAGATCCCGTCATCACAACATAGTACCCTTGTCCTGACAGCATCAATAGTTGTGTAGTCACCACACAGAAACCATCATAAATATAGCCATTCCTCATTAATCAGTAAGAACATCTGTACCTATTACTCATGCAGTGAATGATTTAGCAGCTGTGTATGCTAGAATAAGGCATGTGTGAGATTTAGAAAAATAAGGATAATACTTACATCATTTTGACAGAAACTCAAACTTGTATGATTTGTTTTATTCCCTCTAGGAATAAATACAAATTATCTGTCCTGAAGAAAGCAAATAATTATTTTTTACCTTCACCAATGCCCATGGCTGTTAACAATTTGGTGGCATACATTTGGTTAATCAGTAAAATGACCACAAAGTAAATTGCTTTATTTAGTAGTTTCTTTGATAAGTTTTCTTTTGCTTCTAAATTTATATCAATTCAATGCATATTTCTAAAAACACAAAACTTCCCTGATCTTCCCTGTCCTATGTAGGTTCTATGTTTTATGATTCTGAACACAGCCAGGAGACAGACTGCTTGAGTTCAAATTCTGGTTCTGCTATTGATAGCTGCGTGACTCCTTTTTATTTCTTAGGAGTTTTTTCTCTGTTTGTTAGCCAAATTCTTTGACTTTCTCATTCCCTAATTCCTTCACTTCGGTATTTTAAAATAGTCCAACTTCTCCCATCTGTAAATAAAACACATCCTTACCCTGACTCATGTGAATATATTTCCCGTCTCTCTGGATTTATTCATTCTCTCAGGCTTCTTGAGTGCTCCATGGTGATTGTTTCCTCTTCCTTACCTCCCTCCTAATCCTAGTTAGCACAACCTGGCTTCTGCCATCACCACTTCACCGACCATATTCTTACTTTTGCCCCAAAACCTCCAGTTGAATTATGCAATGGACGAATTTTTTTATTTCAGCGTATTAAGGTGGTACAACTGTTTAGGTTACACATATTTCCTTCGCCCCACCCAAGTCAGAGCTTCAAGCGTGTCCATTCCCCAGAGGGTGCACACTGCACCCATTAGGTGTGAATATACTCATTCCTCCTCTCTCCTCCCTCCTGCCCAACACTCGATGAATGTTACTAGTATATGTGCACTTAAGTGTTGGTCAGTTAAGTCAGTTAATACCAATTTGATGATGAGTACATATGGTGCTCGTTTTTCCATTCTTGTGAAACTTCACTTAGTAGAATAGGGTCCGGCTCTACCCAGGATAATACAAGAGGTGCTAGATCACCATTGTTTTTTGTGGCTGAACAGAACTCCATGGTATACATATCACAATGTGGGCAAAGGTCATGAACAGAAGTTTTTCAAAAGAAGATAGACTAATGGCCAAGAAACATATGAAAAAATGCTCAAGATCTCTAATCATCAGGGAAATGCAAATCAAAACCACAATGAGATATCACTTATTTCCAGTGAGAATGGCCTTTATCAAAAAGTCCCAAAACAATAAATATTGGTGTGGATGCAGAGAGATAGGAACACTCACACACTGCTGGTGGGACTGCAAAGTAGTACAAGCTCTGTGGAAAGTAATATGGGATACCTCAAGAGCTACAAGTAGAACTACCATTTGATCCAGCAATCCCATTACTGGGCATCTACACAAAATAACAAAAGATATTCTATAAAAAAGACACCTGCACTCGAATGTCTATAGCAGCACAATTCACAATTGCAAAGACATTGAAACAACCCAAGTGCCCATCGATACATGACTGGCTAAATAAAATGTGGTATATGTATACAGTGGACAATTTTCTTTATTGTTCTTGGTTTTCATATGGCATCATTTAACAAAATGTACTATTTCTTTACATTCTTCCTCCATGCTTCCATGACAATATATTCTACTAATTTTCCTCCAAAATCCATTAGTTGTGTTTTTATCTTTCAGGTCATCATTGATATATTCTTGTCTTAATTCTGTCACAAGTAGAGCTCACCAGAAGAGGACAAAGAGATGAGGACTTGGGAAACAAAGTGCTCTTTAGGGATACTTACCTGTGAAAAAGGGGGAGAAAGTAGCACTGGGTAGACAAAAGAGGAGAATGGCTATAGGACTATCAATGCATGGCCAACTAAGCAGTGGTATCTGGAGAAAGTATTGCTCATTAGAAAGTTTTATTTTAAACCAGAAAGTCCTGGCCTTTCTATACCTACTTCATTCAGTCATCAAGTATGGATTGCCTAGGGAAAGTCTTGACCTTGGGTGATGAGGAGGATTTCTGCAGCTGAGCAGACCCTGAGGAGACATCATCTGGAGTCTGTCTTCTGACTCCACTCCCTATAGACCCCTTACTTCTTTAAAGAGGAATCTGAGAAGCACATGTCCATGTCTATCACAAAATCCTTTGGAGTTTTTTTTTTTTAATTAATCTCCATGCCATTTAAATATTTATCTATCTATAAACTGATGACTCACAAATCTCTGCTTCCTGCTAGACTGCTGTCCTCAGCTCACCACCTGGATATTAAACTACCACATTGAATTAAATACGTCTAGCAATAAAACATCCAAATATACACTCTCAACATAATTTGAATTCCCAGCATCAGTTTCAACCACTGCCTTCTAAACTTTGACCTTGACCCTGTTACCTCAAAGCACAAAGTCTTGGGTCTGAATTATCTGTTCAACTTTACATTGTGTCTAATACATGCTCGTACTTCCCTCCAAAGATGGATTAGATTCCCTGGATCATTATTAAAGTCATTTTAATTATATTTGCCTGCTGAAATTTTAGCCTAGTGAGTCCAACCATTCGATTACATTGTAGTTACTCCCAGATTGATGAATGTGCCTAGAGAAGAAAAGAATTTGTATCACTTTAAATTTCTAGCCAGTATCTTCAAGTAAAGCCTGATATTTCACACTTTTCCCATAACTAGTTCTAGAAATTATTTCCCTTTTGATTTCCTATAACTCAAATGACAAGATTGAAGTTCCTTTTTCAGTAGCTCTCAAATATAATGAATTTCAACTTACTCTGTTTAACATAGTTACTTAAAATAAAGCTATGTGTTTTCTTGTCTTGATGTAATGAGGGTTTTCTTTATAAATAAATTTATAATACAGCTGTAATCATAGTTTAAATAAGAGCTGAATTTTATGGAAAATTATTCTCATTTTACAGGATGATTCTTTCCTTCCTTCTTTGAAATATACTATATTGTGCCAGCTAGCACATTTATCTCTTTAGAATAAAGTGGTAAAAAAAAAGTAGAAAGTAGAAAAAGGAGGAAGATAGTATTTATTAAATGACCTCCTATATAAAACTGTTTGATGTTGGTGCTACAAAAATCACATTTTTTAAACATACTCCAGCCAACTGCATTGTCTAAAATGATTTATTATTTCCAATAGGCTTTATTCAGTAATCAAATACAACTTATAAAGTATTCAATGCTTCTTAGAGCCTATGAATGGTTATATACTTGGCCAGTATATAACCATATGCAAACCACATAATTCAGATTTGCATCATTTATTTTAGAATGTGAGTTCATAAAGAGAGAATCAATTATCATATTCATATACTTTATACATTACACAAAGAATATTGTTGACAAATAAGGTATAATAGAAAATTTTGTAAGTCCAAAATTATATATTTTTTTCATAAGTCAAAAAGAATGGCTTTCCTAAACTAAACTAAATGCATATGTGTATCCAAATTTCTACCACTAGACTTAAACAGTACAGTTACCTCCAAAATACAATACCATTAGTTATAAAATTTCTGCATATATGCTTATATCTTTATGAAAATAATTGGCAGCCATGCGTGGTGGCTCACGTCTGTAATCCTAGCACTCTGAAAGGCTGAGACGGGAGGATCGCTTGAGCCCACGAGTTTGAGGTTGCTGTGAGCTAGGTTGATGCGAGGGCACTCTAGCCTGGGCAATAGAGCGAGACTCTGTCTCCAGGAAAAAAAGAAAGGAAAAAGAAAAGAAAGAAAATAATTGTCAAAAAGTCATAAGTTGAATGATCCCTTATTAAATTAATATGTAGAATGCTGAAAAATGAAAAAAAAAAGTCTTGAACTCTTTTGGCTTATAGAAATCAGTTACCAAATAATTGTTAAGATATAGTGGCAGAAACAGCGGTGAAGTAATTTATATTTTAGAAAAAACACATAAAATTTGGCAAAATGGTAGAACTTATACAATACATTCCATCATTTTAAAATCTTAGGAGTACACCTCTCCACCACAACAAACAACAAATAACACAGATACTTCCAGAAAAGAGACTGACATTGCTCACAACCAAGATTTATAGAAAACAGAGGTTTCAGAAAATGTATTTGCCTATTCCTCTTAGGGGAACTACCATTTTCAAAGAAAAAAATATATTTTTGTGTATCTATGTAATCTGTATGTGTTATATATTGTAATAAAATAAATACACTATATATTTACATTGCATATATGTATATATTTGTATCTGTCCTACATTTTAATGCACTTTTTATAATTAACACTAAAATTATGTAAAATAAACACATTTATCATACTATTAAATAGCTAGAAATCATATACAGCTCTAAATACACTGTATACATGACAAAATGTTTAAATGAATATAATTTTAAAAATTGCTTCCATAACATTTAATCCCAACAGACTACAAAACCTGGATTAAAAGTTACCAATATAGGGGGAGAGGAGGACGGGGGGGGTAAGGGCAACATATGTAACCTAAACATCTGTACCCCCAAAATATGCTGAAATAAAAAAAAAAGAAAAAACAAGTTAGCAATAGACTACATATTCTATTAGTAAAGGAAATTGACAAGTAGCATAATTGCTTGGTTTAAAAAAACATGAATACATGATGATCTGAGATAATTTATGAATGAGTACAACTTATTTCTGTCTTAATCAGATAAAGGCAAATATTTCCTTTGAACATAATACAATGCCATTTTCAATATTGTAATGCAATTTAAACAATAAAAGGGTCATAAAATAGTTTATTTTTTTAAGATTTTATGTTTTTAGAGCAACTTTAGCTTCTCAGGGAAATTGGAAGTCCAGAGATATCCCCTTCCTCCATACATGCAAAGCCTCTCCATTATTAACGTCCCCCACCAGAGTGATACATTAGTTATAATTTATGAACCTACAGTGACACATCATTCTCACACAAAGTCAATAGCTCACATTAGGACTCACTCTTGGTGTTGTACATTCTATGGGTTTGGACATATTTGTAATAACATGTATCCACCGTTACAGAATGATACAGAGTATTTTCATTCCTCTAAAAATCATCTGTGTTTCACCTATTCATCTCTCCCTGCTCCCAGCTTCTGGTAACCACTGATGTTTTTATCGTGTCCATAGTTGTGCCTTTCCTAGAATGTCACATATTCGGAATCATAAAATATGTAGCCTTTTCAGATTGGTTTCTTTTATTAGTAATGTTCATTTAAGTCTCCTCCATGTCTTTCATGAATTGATAGCTCCTTTCTTTTTAGCACTGCATAATATTCCCTTGTCTGGATGTACCAGAGTTTATTTATCCATTCACCTGCTGAAGGACATCTTGATTGCTTCCCAAGTTTTGGTAATTATGAATAAATTTTCTATAAATATCTGTGTGCAGGTTTTTGTGAGGACATTAATTTTCAGCCTGTTTGAGTAAATACCAAGAAGTATGATTACTGGATCATGTGGCAAGAATGTGTTTAGTTTTGTAAGAAGCCATCAACTGTCTTCCAACACGGCTGTACATTGTGCATGTATTGTGCATGTATTTCCAACATTGTGCATGCCCACCAGCAATGAATGAGAGTTTCTGTTGCTCCAAATCCTCCCCAGCATTTGATGTTGTCAGTGTGCCAGATTTTGGCTATTCTAATAGGTGTGTAGTGGTAGAGTAGTCCTCCCATCATCTGAAGGAGAAACATTCCAAGATCCCCAGTGGTTGCCTGAAACCATGGATAGTACTGAACTCTATATATGCTATGTAAAAAAATTTTGCCTTTTTCACAATTTCATGGATAGAAGACTTGTTCTTATGGTAGATCTTAGCAACCTTAACGTATCCTTTTTTCTCCCTTATTATGTGTAGTACTTTCATCTTTTCAGTAAAAGGAAGCACTTTATGGCTTTTTATTGGACATATCCCAATTTCCAGAATCACTACTTGCATTTTGGGGCTGTTATTAAGTAACCTAAAGGTTGCTTGAACACAAGCACTGCAATATGATGACAGTCTTTTCTTCTTCTTCTCCTTCTCCTTCTCCTTCTCCTTCTTCTTCTTTTTTTTTTTTGCCAGATAACCCAGATGGCTACTTACTAACAGGTGGGTAGTGTGTTCAGTCATCCTAGCACCATTTGTTGAAAAGACTATTTTTGCTATATCGTATTGCATTTACACAGTCAGGAACAATTGAGTATATTTTTGTGGTTCTACTTCAGAGCTCTCTATTCTGTTCCATTGATCTATTTGTCTATTCTTTTGCCAATACCCCACTATTTTGATTACTGTAACATTACAGTAAGTCTTGAAGTTGGGTAGTGTCAGGATATGTATCCATGCTCTATATACTGGACAAAGGGATGATTTCTGCCCCAGGTGGGACAGAGTGGGATAGCACAGGATTTCATTACACTACTCAGAATGGAATGAGATGTAAAACTTATGAATTATTTATTTCCAAATTTGCCATTTAATATTTTCAGGCTGCTGTTGACCATGGTTAACTGAATCCATGGAAAGTGACACTTTGGATAAGGGGGGACTACTGTATCTCACTGTTGTTTTAATTTGCATTTCTCTGATGACATATGATGTGGAGCATCTTTCATGTGCTTATTTGCCATCTGTATATCTTGGTGAGTGTCTGTTAAGGTCTTTGGTTCATTTTTTAATCAAGTTGCTTGCTTTCTTATTGTTGGGTTTTAAGACTTCTTTGTATATTTTGGATAATAGACCTTTATAAGACATGTCTTCACAAATATTTTCTCCCAGTCTGTGGCCTATATTTTTTATTCTCTCAACAATGTCTTTTGCAGAGCAAAATATTTTTTATTTTAATAAAGTTCAGCCTATCCATTTTTTTCTTTCATGAATCATGCCTTTGTGTTTTATCTAAAAAGTCACTGCAAAACCATAGGTCACCTAGATTTTCTCCCATTTTATCTTCTAGTAATTTTATAGTTTTGCATTTAACATTTAGATCTGTGATCTATTTTGAGTTAGTCTTTGTGGGGGTGTAAAATCTGTGTCTAGATTTATTTTCTTGCCTGTGGATGTCCAGTCGTCCCAGCACCATTTGTTGAAAAGACTATCTTTGCTGTATCGTATTGCATTTACACAGTCAGTATCAGTCGAGTCTATTTCTGTGGTTCTATTTCAGAGCTCTCTATTCTGTTCCATTGATCTATTTGTCTATTCTTTTGCCAATACCCCACTATTTTGATTATTGTAACATTACAGTAGGTCTTGAAGTTGGGTAGTGCCAGTCCTCCAACTTCATTCTACTTTTTTAATATTGTGTTGGCTATTCTAGGTCTCTTGCCCTTTTATATAAACTATAGAATCAATGCGTTAATATCAACAAAATAATCTACTGGGATTGCTTTGTGTCTATGGATTAAATTGGGGAGAATTGACATCTTGATGATATTGAGTCTTATTACCCATGAATATGGAATATCTATTTATTTAGTTCTTTGATTTCTTTCATCAGAGTTTTGTATATATTTTGTCAGATTTATACCTAAGTATTTATTTTTTGTGGTGCTAATGTAAATGTTATTGTATTTTTAATTTAAAATTCCACTTGTTCATTCATGATATATGGGAAGGTGATTTACTTTTATGTATTAACCCTATATGTTTTAATCTTGTTATGATTGCTTAGGTTTGTTTTATTTTCCAAACTGCTGTTCCAGAAATACATACTAGTGTTTCTTTCTTAAATAAACTATATTATATAATTACATTTACAGCTGTTCACTAGACATTTAGTTTTGAATGAGTAAGTTTCTTGACTTTAAATAGGAATTTTTGTTAAAAGAAGGAAGAGATGAAATATACCTGGTCTTGATATACAGGGCTTCAAATTAAAAATGACATGAAATTATCCATAAATAAAAGAGATCATATCTTAAATTTTTATGGGAATAAATACGGGATATACATAAACATGTAATCACAAAATGTTCTTCTCAATATTGTTTACAACAAGGAAAAAGTGAATGTAATTCAATTGTCAACATTGTAAGAGTGATAAATTATTTCACTACCTCAAAGGAGTT
>NW_012149729.1:5857808-5872829 GCF_000956105.1 Propithecus coquereli
GTGTGTTCTTTGAAGTAATATTGAAAACACATGGAAAATGACAGCAAAAATTAACCTAAATCTCATTTTTGAACTATTTTTAAATATATAGGCTTTCTTTAAAAGCTCAGGTAATCAATAAAGCAAGATGTACTTCATACATAGACAACTGTAGAAAACATTCTTCCACTTTTGTCAGGGCTTACAGATGTGTTTTAGGAATTTTATTCCAATGAATGGATAGTCCTTAAGCTATGTTGCAAAACATTTCTATCATACGCTGAATAATTTACCCATGTCTTTTCAAAAATATTTCTCTTCTGTGAAAGCAATTTTTAAAAAAATAATGATTCTAAAGGCTTGGCTCAACAAGCAAACCAAATTGGCCTCACATTAATGAAACATGCATGGCTTGGGATAATGACTCTACTATATACACTGTGCAATGAATATCCTTTTTAGAAATAACCAAAAAAAAAAAAATCCAAAGAATTAATGATGAATTATTGAGCAAATATGTCATATT
The DNA here is from genome assembly GCF_000956105.1 of Propithecus coquereli. Lineage (NCBI taxonomy): Eukaryota > Metazoa > Chordata > Mammalia > Primates > Indriidae > Propithecus > Propithecus coquereli. The sequence continues at coordinate 5,858,314 of NW_012149729.1, forward strand.
GTGCTTGTAAATGGGAGGAGAAATTACAACATGTTTCCAATTTATTTAATCTTCTTTATTTATTGAAAGCATACCTCTGCCTTTTCTAAAGGTTATTTAATAGATTTGGTGCAAGCTCCTTGTAGCATATTGTCAACCAATGATTCATTTTGATACTATTACACTAGAAAAAGTTATTCACTTAATCTGTGTTTTCTCCTGTCTGACCATGAAACAGAGATTTTTTTTTTTTTTTTTTTTTCCAAATCAGATTCAGTTCTAAAAGAGGAATAGCTTTCCCAAAGGCAGAGAAACTTTGAGAGAGCAACATTCTCCATTCTGGCTGTGAACGTCACCCTCTATAAGCAAATCTGACAAATAAACATGGTCTCCAAGCTATTACTTCCCTGACCATCTGTTTGTATGGCACAGTGCCCTCACTCAAAGGGCACTGCCAATTTTGTTTTGAAAAAATAAAATATAGTCAAGATAAGGTGACTAAAATTGCCTCTACAGGAGCAGGGCTTGCATTGCATAGATCTGCATACTTCCTTTTGATTTCAGTTTTGTTCTTGTTTTATTTTTGCTCTTTCATCTCATTTGCTAAAGGAGAGGAGAGGGCATACTAAATGAATGCTCAAATAACATGGGGAGAGGAAAGACTCAGAACAAAATAAACTTTACTTTCTCATTAAAACTGGCAATGTGTGAAATTACAAGCATTATTTTATCAATGTGATGGTCATTCTCAGCAGCAGCATCCACATTCACCAACTCATATACTTTATTTAAAAAAATCAACCTTAAAAAAGAAATGAGTAAGAGTGAGATTAAGAGAGTTCAGGACTTGCTTCACAGAACATTTTGCAATTAGAGATTAAGCAATTGAGGAACATACTAGTAGTATGTCTATGAGATAATGGAATCAAGCAGCGGGTACTTCATTCAAATGAAATCCCTTGAAAGACATCACCATCCAATCTAACATTAGCAGAGCAATAGAAGTGATCTCAGCTGCACACCTTTTATAATATCGTTTTGGCTACACATTTTTTTTTTCCCCAAGAAGCTCAAGTACCTGGTTAATAAGTAATGAGCCTACAAACCTTAGTAGGTCATTACATTTAATTTACTTTGGTTTGTTTGTTTCTTTACTCTTTCAGTGGATTTTTTGTCTTCTTCCGAAAATACAATCACATTAAAGTCAAATACATGCTTTCCACAAGGTTTTATGTTTCTCCATATGCTGTGATTACAGAAGATTGTCATAAATTCTCATTGACGAGAAAGAGGACAAATAACATCCTCCATTAATCTTTGTTCTCAGAGGTGTGGGAGGTTGCAGCCTAACTGCAGGCCAACCTTTACAGCTTTCACATTCCAATGATGCTGACTATAGTAAAATGCATGGTGGCTTTTGCATTAAGAATCTATGTTGTAAAGAAGATAGTATTTCCTGTTAAATGTTGCTTTCTTCATAATGTATACTTCCTGACACAGGTTTCTCTTCTCCTTCAAAGTAGATATCTTGTGTAATATCTCATTTAGAGATATTCTGAAATAGAATTTTACCATTTTTTCTCTATACCTAATAACTAGGTATAAAGAATAAATGATACCCAAAGATACAACAGCTGTCTACGATGCAATAATCATAAAATTATAGATTTTCTTTGTTGTCATCAATTTTTTAATTATTATTTTTTGAAATACATCCTTTTTTTTATTTTTAACAAGTACAGTTGACCTTTGAACAACATGGGTTTGAACTGCGAGGGTACACTTATACTCGGATTTTTTCAACCAAATGTGGATCTGAAATACAGTATTTTCAGGAATTAAAAACCCTCCTTAAGGAGGGCTGACTTTAATTTTGGTATATACAGGGGTTCCTGGAGCCAACCCCCTGAGTATACCGATGGATTACTTTAGAAGTGATTTATGTACTATTTTGCTACCTCCTTTTCCCTTTCTTTCTCATTTTGTATATCACTGACAAAGCACCTGAACATTTATCTGGATAGATTTAATCAGTTAATTCCACCTTTTCATTTTTAGGTATTAACTCTTGTATACACAAGAGTAGATAATTATATACACATTTGTGGAGTACAATGTGATGTTTTTATACATGCATATATTGAATTACGATCAAATCAAGGTAAGCAGTATATCTATCACCTCAAATATTTATAATTTCTTCTTGGTGGGAACATAACAAGTCCTCTCTTCTGGCTATTTTGGGATACACTATACCTAATTGTTGACCACAGTCACCCTACTGTGACACAGGATACCAGAAATTATCCTTATTTTCTAATTGCTACTTTGTACCTGTTGACCATCCTCTCCACATTTTCCTTCCCCTCTACCATTCACATTCTTTATCTACCACTGTTTCATTAGCTACTTCTATGAGATCAACTTTTTAGATTTCACACATGATAGAGAATATGTGGTATTTGGCTTTTTGTGTCTGGCTTATTTTATTTAACATAATGTCCTCTACATTCATCCAAATGACAAGATTTTATTCCTTTTTGTTACTGAATGATATTTCATTGTATATATATATACCATGTTACCTTTATCCATTTATCTGTTGGTGGACACTTAGGCTGATTTCCTATCTTGGCTATTGTGAAAAGTGCTGCAATGATTGTGGAAGTGCAGATATCCTTTCAACATACTGATTTCATTTCCCTTGAATGTATACCCAGTAGCTGGATTACTGGATCATATGGTAGTTCTCGCTTTAATATTTGAGAGAATTTTATTTCTTGTAAGGCCAATCTAGTGGAGATGAAATCCTTCAGCTTTTGCTTGCTTGAAAGAATTTTATTTCTCCTTAATTTCTGAAGAATAGCTTTGCTGGCTATAGTATTTTTGTCTGTCAGGTTTTTCTTTTGCAGTAATTTGAATATATCTTCCCATTCTCTCCTAGCCTGAAATATTTCTGCTGAGAAATCCACTGATAGTCTAAAGGAGATTTTCTTATGTAACTTTAACCTTGTCATCTGCGACTTTTAGAATTCTCTCTTTGTCTTTGACTTTTGACAATTTGATTATAATGTCTCTGAGAGGACCTTTTTGGTTTGAATATATTTGAAGATCTTTGAGCTTCCTGGATCTGGATGGTCATATCTCTCCCAAGACTTGTGATGTTTTCAGCTATTATTTTGTTAAATATATTTTCCGTGCCTTTCTCTATATCTTCTTCTGGAAGACTCATAATGAAAATGTTTGCTGCTTATTTGTATCCAAGAAGTCCTGTGGGCTTTCTTTATTCTTATTTCTTTTTTTACCCTCTGACTGGTATATTTCAAATCACCTGTCTTCAAGTTCAGAAATTCTTTCTTTTACTTAAACTAGTCTGTTATTGACGCTCTCAATGTATTTTTATTTCATTTCATTGAATTCTTTAGTTCCAAGATTTCTGTTTTTTTTAATTAGATCTCTTTGTTGAATTTCTCATTCCTATTATATATTGTTTCTCTGATATCTTTGTTTATGTGCAGTCCCTTCTATTTAGCTGAGTTTCCTTAAGATCATTATTTTGAATGCCTTTGCAGGTACTTCATAAATTTCCTTTTCTCTAGGATCTATTACTGGAGAATTATAGTACTGTGTTTCTTTGGAGGTATCATGTTTTCCTGCTTTTTCATGTTTCCTGTGTTCCTACATTGATATCTGTATATCTGGTGGAATAGTCATCTCTTTTAATTTTATAGACTAGCTTTCATAAGGAGTCTGTTTTCTGACAGGTGGGTGCTAGGGTGTCAGTTAGGTAGGGTGTATCACCTTTGGTTCTGAGTGGATGTATTATTATACTGTTAATGTAGTCTCTTCAGCTGTAATCCATGTAAGCAATGTCTACAAGTACCTCAGTGGTGTAGATTGTAGAATTTTGTGGTGGCAATGGTGACTTAATTGGGCATGGGGTGCCAGGCTGGTTCTCAAGCTGAAGGCATGAACATATGGTGGTTTGGCCAGCTTGAGGGTGGCCTTACTGGGAGTAGGGCCAACAGGCTGTTTCCCAGGCCAAGTTCATGAGCACACAGTAGTTTGGCTGGCCCAGGTTGGCTTCCCTACTGTGTAGAACTGCCTGTTCCTTGGTGGGGTAGGGCACCTCATGTGCTTGGGCACTGGCATCACAGCCATTCTTCTGGGCCCAGGTGCTAAGCAACCAGGGTCATAGCACTGCAACCACCTGTGTGAGCATGGAGTGAGGTCAGAGCCTGAGGAATGGAGAGCATGATAGCTATTGGTCCCTAGAGAAGGGTATACACCAGGAGTGGCTCAAGATGACATCATGCCATAGCATCTTGGATCACAGGGGGTGGGGGATGCACAGCCTACTACTCTGGCGTCCTACTCTGGAGAAATGCAGCTATGTGAATAACAAGCAGCTCCCCAAACAGCTTAGGCCCTGTGAGGACTGTATGATTCTCTTGTAGAAAGGACTACAAGTGTAATGGGGGATTCTGGGAGTTTCCTGCCTATATTTTCCCCACAAGGAGAAGTTCCTCTTGGCTCTGAGGAGATCCCAATGGGGTTATAAGAGCATAGCAGAGGCTGGATGCTTCACTCCATTCTCTACGCTGCCATCCTGAATTATTGTGCTCCACAGGGATTTCACCACTCCCCGTTGCACTCCAGGACTCTCCTTCAGACACTCTAGTCAAATTTTTGTTGTTTATTTGTTGTTTTGGTCTTTTTTGCATGGGAGGTACAAGCACCAGGTACTGTAGTCAGCCATCTTGCTGATGTCACTTTGGGAATCTCAATGTATTTTGTAATAAAATTTACAAACCATTTTTAATAAGTATCCCCTGATGTTTTGAATATAAATTTGATAAATGATCTAGTATAAAGCCCATTATTACACTAAAAATTTATAAAGCTGTTCCCCAACAATTCCACAAATGGAACAATTGTAAAACTAACAAATTTGAAAAATACATGTGACAAAAATGAATTCAGTGGAACCTATTCTTCTAAGATGAACTGATTATTGCAAAGGTCTTTCAATTTATTGTAATGATTAAATAATTTTGCATATTTTGATCAAAAATCCCCAAAGTATATGAAAGAGATTATATCAATAAAAGGACATGGGGTGCTATTTCTGTCTTTTGAAAAGCAGATTCCCTAGAGAGAACTGTAGTAACTCATCAGGATCACACATTAAGACTCCAACTGACTAACTCCTCACAGAAATCCATTTGATGTTCTTATTCTATAATAGAGGATTTCTCTCAACACTACATTTTTAGTTTATCACAGGAAAAATTGCTGCCAACTAATTACAGTTCAGTTTGCATGAAGAGCATTTTCTATAGGTACAAAAAAACTGTCTAATATGAAAATAGTATATTCAATAGATCTTTCATTTTCCTAATTTGGAAAACAGTTTCAAAAGCACTAAAGACCTAAATATAATTGTATTTTACAACATTGGTATACTGATCCCCATACCTTATCAACTTTATTAAAGTTAAAATTAAATTCTCTCCTTTAACTAAAACTAACTTCTAGTGACCACACAATTAGAATAATATATGGTAGAATAAAACCACAGAATTTGTAATCATGAAATATTAATATTCGATTTACACATGCCTAGTAAATGTAAGTTTCAAAGAATATCTTTCAGTATTATACCTTTCTGATAATTACAACTCTATCATAATGCATTAATACAAAGAGATAAAGAATAGTATGGAGGACGTTAGTACTTGGAAAAGATTGACCTGTTTTAGCACTTTACATAGATTTAAACATTGAGACAAGAAAAATGTTAGAAAGACTTCACAAAATTGGGAAAATAAAAATAAAAAGCTGGTGAAAGAATTAATTCAATTCTATGCATAAATATTATCATAAATAAGCTTCTAATACTGAAATAAATTAACATGTTAACAATAGCTTTAAGTTCAATTATGAACACAACCAATCTTTGTCTATAAGTAATGTATGCTGTAAGCAAAAATTTTCACAAACAGAAATCTAGCTTGATAATATTTATTTGAAATCCAGACAATATAACCATATCATAAACATTAGCCTGTACATATATTAGTATCTAGTAGAAACCATCTCAGAGTACTTCCCATTTCCTTCCACTCTTTGCAGTAACTTCTTGCATTCCTATACTCAAACCTCCCCTGAGACATTCTCTGAAAACTACACATTTGAGGTCATACCATTCATTAAGAGATAACATTGAAGCCAACTTTAGAGATGCAATCAGAATCCATAAATAGCTGGATCAGAACATAAAAGCTGGGAGAACTACCAGTTGAGAAAGAAGATAATCAAATCCATTTTGTAGCAGAAGAGCAGCCTGAGAGGGAAGGGATTGGATTTCCAGATAGATGGCAACACAGGATCAACCCTCTTTCATATTCCTTTGACTACTCACTATATTGCCTTGCATGAATCACTGCCTGCCCTCCTTGATGTGAGGAAGAAAAAGAGTAGTGCCTGCCCCTTGCTCACTGTCACCTATGGGTAGCATCAGGGCAGCACAAGAGCTATAGTCTGTAGGAGAGAAGATAATGACTGGGGACACTGTTGACCCTGAACATATTCCCTTCCATCCCCGCACTCCTCACATCCCACTCTTATTATCATGGTTTAGATTATTTCAGCTGTGGAGAATAGCTCTTAGAACAAGTATAATTCCTGCAAACGGAGGCAGAGGAAAAATCTCTGAGGATCACCAGGGGCAAATTCTATCTCCTTACACACAGCAAGTTTTCCTCCCCCCTCCCCCCAGCTCCGCATCCATAGTCAGCAGAATAGTCATAAGCTAGGAATTTCACCCCTCATCCAAATTCACTTTATCTCACAAAGAAGCTGCCATTTTTTAGTAATTGTGCATTCCCAGAGATAAATAACACAAAATTTGGGACCACAACTACCATGAAAGAAAGACTAACTGACCAAGGCAACTTAAGATTCCCTGGTTCACCTTGACTAAACTTAGGCAAGCTTCTTCCTGACTCTAGGCAACTGACCTCCTGAAGCAATTACTTTAGAAAACTTTTCATTGTAAATCTTTTCTCTGCCCTTTGAGATGTAAATAGTTTTAAAAGTGTCTAGCCAGTTTTACAACCCAAGAATGCCTTTTATAAGGACCTGAAACTCATCTCTTTGAAATGTAATCAACAAGGAAGATAGTGCCCCAATTTCCTAGTTTCTGTGGGAAGGTAGGAGGCTAACTTCAGTAGGTGCCTTGCTCCAAGTTCTAAACTACCTCCTGTCATAAAGATATATTCAAGTGTATGTTTCCTTTGTGTAAAGCCAATTAACAACCACAGGTGGTTTAAGATCTCTCTCTCTCTCTCTCTCTTCCTAGGTGTTAATAAACTCTACCACTTTTTGTTGGAGCAGAGTTGAGTTCAGACTAATATTCTGGTCTCTTCCCTCTATTTTTAATAGGCTGAATAAAGTCTCCCTTGCCTGCTTAACATTGTCTGGTGCAATTTTTGCTTTGACACAATGTATGGAAAAATAAGCTGGATTGATGGACCTGAGAGAATATTAAATTAAATAAACATAAAAGCAAATTTAATTGAATGAGGAAAGATGTGCAATACATGAAGCAAAAACAATGTCATAAAAGTGACCAAGTGCAGTCATTGGATATGAAAAATATAATAATTGAAATAAGTTATTTAATAAACAGATTATATAGCACAGTAAAAATACAGCTGGTGGACAAATGAGACAGCAAAAACAGAAGATCAAGAAATTTACCCAAAACAGTATCAGAAGAAATAAAGAGTGAAAAATACAAAATAAAACTGGAGATAAAGAAATGCAAGGGTTGCCTTAATGATATGAGCCTCAAAAGTAGAAAAAATAGAAAACCATAATGTAATATAATTAGGAATCTGTAACCAGATAACAGCTTAAAAATGTCATAAACCTAAAAATTAACAAAACAAATTATTAACAAACCAAGGATAAATATGAGCCCATGAGAAAAATGTGTGAAAAACTTATATACAAAATAAGCTACATCACAAAATTTATGCAATTCATTAATACAGGGCTTACAAGAGAAATAGAGCATTAAATACATTATTTATTAAAAAACATAAATAAAGCTTAAATATATTATTTATCAAAAAGTACATTGAAAGGAACAGTTACACATTCAATCCAGTAACTAGAATAATGGAATTAAGGAGTGTCAAAGAAAAATGAAAAATATAATACTAAGGTATAGGACAGTATATAAATTGAAGAAAGAATAAAACCAATCAAGAAAACAAAATATGGCACTTCAAAAGACTGCATAATTTAAAAAACCTCTGGCAAGATTCATAATAGACCAAAAAAAAGAGAAGATGCAAATAAAAAACAGAATAAAAATGTTTAAATAGCTAAAGGAAAACATTTTAAAAAATAGAATAAATAAATTTCCTTAAAAATACAAAATGCCAAAATACATAAGAATGGACTAACATAAGTAAAAAAAGAGATATTAATATTAAAAATGCATATGGTAGTCATAATCTCCCCTGCCAAAACAAATGCCATTTTCATGTGATATTTAGGTGATTTCTAAAAGACTTTCAAATATTTAATCAATTTATATGAGTTGATACAGATAGGAAAAAAAATACAAGGGAGATTGATTCCCCACTTTGGAGTATGAGGCCAGTATACTTTTATCTAAAAAACTTAGAGAACCGATCATAGGCCCAATGAATATGTAAACATACATGATAAAAATTAAAAAAAAAAAATCTCTGACAAGTCTTCCACCTCCCCCCCCCAAAAAAAGATAATGAACTTGAGTTTAAAAAGAGGAAAATCTCAGACAAGCATACAATCCAGTGAGACACACATGGTTCTCTGCTGGTTCCTCACACATCAAAACTCAATATTTCCTGCTCTTTGCAGCCTTCAGGGATCATAAAAAAGTAACAGCCTCCACCACACACTTCATAGTCTCTTTGGAGACACTCACAAGAAGTTATCATTGCCTTTGGTAATTAGCAACTGAGAAAAAGTTTTCTAGAAAAGTTATCAGCTAGCCAAGTCTGCACTGTCATTGCTGCTACAGGTGAGATAATAATTGCAGTTCTGAGGGGAGGGGATTGGAGGTCACAGAATCACAAACCTTTATCTCAGGATCTGGCTGCTTCAGTACCATGCAATGCCAGCTGCTGTGGCCTGCACGCTGAGCCAGACGTCCTGGTGGCGGGAAAGGGTCAGGTGAATGTCTGCGTATTTCAGCCATCTGAGAGACAGAGTCTGCAAAGATAGAAAGTCTGATTAAGTGCTTATCTGGCAACGGAATTCCTACATGGTAGAAACAGACCAGTGGCAAAGCTAGAGCAGAGGGAGGAATAATTTCTTAGTTACAAGCTGAGACGATAAAGAGAGTTGAGGGTCCTGGACCTTACGCCAATCTCTGATGATTCCTAAAGACATTTAATGAAATCCTCACTGAGGGTGATGTGTTGTGCATAATCCCAGTCATAATTATGCAAGATTTAGGTGTTTAAGGATTGTGGCAATAAATATATCTGTTATTCATACAACCTTACATACATTATAGATTAAATTCACTATATTATTAGCCATATACTTATAATGCCTTCGTGCTTATAGAACAATAAAGAGGACAATGAAACCGTGAGAATTACCTCAGCAGGTGCAAAAAACATGTGTCTGAAATCATTTGTGGGATAAAAATGTGTTTTTTAACAATGTAACACTGTACACATCATGCACATAACAAAGACAGTAATTGTGCTCCATGATTACATCTGAGCTCTAGTGATTGTGGTGACATTAGGGAGACAGAATAAAAAAATTATAAATATAACTTTAGTAATTCTGTACAACAATGCATCAGAAATTATATGTCATGATCAAATGGGGCATCACTGACATCTGCTACCTGCATGCTCCTGGCTTGTCTCCTCACTTCCACCCCACCTCAGTGTAGTCTATTCTGTACCTGCTGGTGTTTCTCTTATAGCAGGCTTGTGATTGTGCCACCTGCTTAAAACCCTCTATTATCTTCACATCTCATTTGTAGTAAGAATCACAGTCCTTCGAAGGCCCACGAGGTCCTGCATCGTCTACTCCCTACTCCAATTATATGCCCACCCTCATCCCCTACTCCATCAGCCCTACTTGTTGGTCACTACGTTTCGGCCTCTTTGGTCACCCTGCTCAAACACCCAAAGCCTGTTTCAGCCTTCAGAGTTTGGCTGCCTGCTCCTTCTGCCTGAAATGTTCTTCCTTCCATTATCCCATTGGCTTATCCCTCTATTTCTATAAGTTTCTTCTTAAATCACAGTATCATAAGTTTCTTCTCTAACAGATGCTACAGAACAGTGTACACCCCACATGCCTTGGCATTGTCCATACTGATTTTTTCCCCGCCGCACCATTCAGCATCTACCTCAATGAGAGCAGTTACTCTGTTTTGTCCACTGATATATGTCAGTATCAATAGAGAAAATAGGGAAAAGATACAAATGGGAAATACGTGAAAATCCAAATGGATGAGAAAAGGAGGTTAAAAACACAGACCCTGGAACCAAACAGCCTGGTTGGAATCTCACCTCTACCATTCATTAGTTGTGTGATATAGAACAGATTACTTCTCTGGGCCTCAGTTTCCAATCATATGTAATTGAGATAATAGTCCCCAACTCATAGGTAGGTTATTATGGACTATAGTGAGGGATAACTGAATTAATATAAATTAAGGTCTTTGAATGATACCTGGAATAAAGTAATTGCTATACAAATATTTGTTAAATGAAAAAACATAAAAATATGCTTGAAATCACAAGGAGTCAGAGAAGTTCTAATTTAAATAGAAACAAACAAAGAAAAAACCTCTATGGCATCAGAAATTAGAAAGCTGGACAATAGGAAATGTCAATCAGATGTAAAAAAATAAACAAAACTAGAATGTAAATTGTACAAACACTTTGGAAATAACTGTGATAACACTTAGGCATTTGAATATACCTGTACCCTATTATCTAGTAATCTTACTGCTAGATTTAGACACCCCCAAATTATTCATAAATATAATGATGTTTATTATAGCATTGCTTGTAATAACAGGAAGTTGGAAGCAATCAAGATATGTATAATAGGTAAAACAATATATAAAATGCAGTTATGTATATTATAGAATACTAAGTATGAATCAGAATGATAGAAAACAACACTGGGAAAAATATTTTAAGGATACAGACAGATCCACTAATACATCTTAACATTAAACACATTCAAGTGGATGGCTATGGAGTGAGGAGGAATGGCATTTGGGATGGGATAAAAATATAATTTAAGAAAATTATATTTTCTTCTTCATTAATGAAGAACTAGTCCTTGATAAACTAATGGGAGAAACATTTTGAAGTAAGGATGACTCGGTAGCCCTCTTTAAATTGTGCGCTGTTGATTTTTCTTACAGCCTCATGTGTGAAGTTAGTCTTGAATACTGTGGATGTCTATAGAGTAATAAAAATAATTTATGGAGATGAATATGATTTTTCAGGTAAGAGTAGCAAAAAGAGAAGAAATTCACAAATGTGACATTCTGAGATTTTATATTTATGCTCTTATTCATTGCTTCTGTCTAGTAACTTCTAATTTGAACCCTAATGCTTAAGGCTCAGAATTAATGAGCACTTAGAGAAAAAAATCCATAAAAAAATGTCTTCTGGATAGTCAAGTGGTATTCAAGAGCAATCAGAATGATTTTTATTGAAATCACATTGCTGCTATGAAATTAAATCTAAGCTTTCATATAAAATTTGAAATTCTTCTATTGAGCAAACATTTATTGAGCTTCTTTTAAATTCTAAGCACCATGCTACAATGGGAAAATCAGGCCTGGTTTTAGCTCACCAAGAATTCTGGCTACTGGAGTGACAAATGAGACGAGGAAGCAAAGGAAGAACACCAGTCCATCAGGTAGGGAAGTAAGAGTCTGGTCTCTTATCCGCTAATGACTGGCTGGTAGTGCCCAGATTGACTTATCTCCCTGGTAACATACATTTATTCAGCAGATTTACTTGAGGGAGCTTCTATATCTAGGTGCTATGGATAGCTCAAGAAGTAAACAAAGCTTTTGCCCTTGTGAAGCTTCCCTGAAGTGGGGGAAACAAGCAACAGGTAAAAATTGAACCTATGTAAAAGATCTGTCCGTGTTAATTACTATAGATAAAAATAAAGCAAGCACAGAGATGCAACAAGATAGGCATGCTGTTTTAGAAACAGGTCTGGGAAGGCTTCTCTGATGAGGTGGCATTTGAATGAAGTCCTGAATGAAATAAAGGAGCGAGAAATGCAAGAATATAGAAAAAACTATGCCACACAGAGGAAAGAACATATTAAGGGAGAAAATAGCAAGTTAAAAGGCCCTCATGCAGAATATTGGTTACTTGAGAAAATGGCAGGAAGACCCAAGTGGCTTGAGTTCAATGGTCAATGAGATGAGTGGTGAGGAAATGAGGTGGGACAAATAGACAGGGGGCAGATCATACAGTCCTGCTGCTGTAACATTTATATTTCATTGGTTGCCAGGAGGTCAGGAGGAAAACAAGACCTACAAGGAACCTACTCCTCAAAGATAATGGTGGTGGGTTCTAGGGTGGTAGGAATGGGTGTTGTGTGGCAGGGTAAGATTCAGCATGTAGATGAGAGAAAGAGAAATCAAAAATGACAGCAGAGTTTTGGACTGGAGCAATTTGGTGGATGGTAGTATAATTTATCAAGAGAGACAACAGATGTAGGATAAAAAAGAGTGTGATTTGGGATGGGTTAAGTTTGAAATATTCATTTACAATCCAAGTGTAAATGTTGAGTAGACAACTGAATATATTTGTCTGGACTTTAGGGGCAAGCATAGACATAAATACATAGTAGACATATATACATACATACTAGATACATACTAGACATACATGTTTAGGAGTCAAATTTTCTCATTTTTCTACTGTGGGCCCTAAAGTCAGGAGCTAAAGGCTCATAATATTTAAGAGCATTATATATCTACTTATAATTGACATGTCTACATACAAGTATGTATCTCTATAGTAATATGAAAAGAAAAAAGGACACTAAAGAACTTGAGATAGAGACACTTATTATTGGAGTAAATCTTTTATATAAATCCTCTGCTGTAGCTACAGCTATAGGCATATTATATGATAAACTTGTTATGAAACTATAATAAGAATCATTACTTTGTAAGTATGGTCCAGAGAAGAATGCAAAATTATTTTAAAATTAGTTCAAAAGTGTGAATTTTAATTATTTAAATTTAGAATATCTACAGTTTTAGCATTAAATACTTAAATTGAAATATTTCACCTAAAAAGATGAAATATACTTAAAAGATGAAATAATACTTAAAATTCAGCTGGACACATTAGTAATATTTTAGAGTTCATCATGATAAGATAAGAAAACTGGAATATTCTTATAGGCCAAAATTAGGAACACTCGATACCACAAAATATTAAAGTAAGGATTTATTTTTAATACACCCCGAGAAGAGTTGGTAACCATGTAGCAATTTCTTTAGTTATGGTAGACGGCAATAAGAATAAATGAGGTATTAGTGAATATTATAACATTTTAGCCCAACTATGTTCATGTAATCATTGTTACATGAACAAGCAGTAGTGTTTGAAAAGAGTCCAGCATCTTTCAAAACAGAAATGGATAATCCCATGAAGATTTGAAGCTTTATTAACTTTAAGGTCTTAAATGGCTGATATTTCAGAATTCTTTGTAATGCAACTGGCAATAAATTTCAATATTTATTTTTCTACGCAGACATGCATAGACTAGACTTACAGAGGCAAAGTGATGGGATAAATATTTCAGATGAAATAAATTGTTCAGCTAATGTAAAAACACTGTTAGCTAAACATCACTCAAATATATCATATTTTAGCCACCTAGAATGTTACAGATATTTTTAATTTAATTGCAATTCAGTTTGCAATTAAGGGCCAAAAGGATAGCTTACTCATTTAACAACAGATAGATAAATTGAAAGAATATTTGGATTTAACATGAAAAACAAATTATAAGTAACTATTTGTAAATTTGAATAAATAACTAATATATGTATTCAAATTTCTGAACTTTTGGGCCTTTTTTCTTTTTTATTGACTTTTTAAATTATAAAATAAAATTCACTTTTTTGGTGTAGAGTTCTATGAATTTTAATACATATACAGATTCGTATAACCATCAATACAATTAGGAAGAGTTTAATAGCTACTCCCCATCAAAAAAATTTCCCTCATGCAGCTATCTGTAACCACACCCTTGCCCTAGCCCTATATCCTAACCCCTAAGAACAACAGTTCTCAGTTACTATAGGATTATCTTTTCAAGACTAGGTTTTTTCCCTTCTTTATTACATGTGTATTTAGGACTACATATTTCCTTTTGAGATATAGTCTATTGTTTTCTCAAATTCACAATAAAAAACTATGTTTACAATTTTCTTCTATTCCATGGAA
>NW_012149729.1:5873130-5877435 GCF_000956105.1 Propithecus coquereli
TATCCTTTTTAATTAGTAATTTTTAAAAGATTTTTCAAACTTAGGATAATTATTTGGAATATGTTCTTCTGGGAAAGGAATAAAACTTGGTTCCAGGCTTATGATGGCATGTCTTATTTTTATTTAATTACTTTTTACTTCTACTCCAGCTAATAAAGGTAGGCATGTGTGATTTTTTAATAAGGAAAGACTTTCTTCTCCTTATATCCCATGAGAATAGATTGCTACTTGTAAATGTGGCTTATTATTTTGATTCTATATTTATATTCACTACCTCATCCCTCAAAATTAAATAAAGTCTATAGAAGATCCTGACAGCAAGCCCTGCACACCATTCTTACTTTTGCAGATATGTCTTAAGTTTCCCATGTCAGGCTATGCCAATCCCCTTCCTGAATGTTCCTCGTTGGCTTCTTTGGAGAGGCCACTGTAGCATCTTCTCTCTGCTCCCCACCATGGGAACCTATTGCTCTCCACAGCCACAGGCAGCCTTTCTGCTTATTTGTGGATTTAGGGAATTTGTGATATCTTAGTTTCCCCAGAAAGAGAGTTTATGTGTGGTTTCCTGTTGTCCTTTAATATTTCAGATAGTTTTTGGAAAAAAAAAAAAAAAAGGATGGAAGATAAGTGAGCTTTATGCCCCGACCTTCAAACTAAAAATAGTAGATGCAGCATTTCTCCAAACAGTGTCTTTCAGCTTCCAAGTTCCCTCATAAGGGACCTGGAACCCACAAAAATATTATATCATCTGCATAATATAGTGTGACCAGATCTGGAAGCTCAGTTATTGATTACAACTCATTTTTTTCATACTTACAGTTCATATTGCTTTTCAGGGAGAATATGTATAAGCACTTCCATCTAATAGAATTTTGTCAATACCAGGCTCTCATGTTTTGTTTTGATTTTAATCATATCCATGACTAGGGAAAAAGCAGAATGAATGCAGAGATGTCGCCTTCTCTTGCTAATCTGAAAGTACTGCACCAAACTTAAATTTGTAAAATATATTCTTCAAAGGCACTTAGATAGAGATCTTGTTACAAATGTGCTCTCTAAAGCCCCATCTGAAGTATTTTATCACAATTAGATCTCCTGTTCTTTCACACTATGTAGATAATGCCAGAACATTCAGAAGCTTTTTAATTAAAAAGAGACTGTAAGTGATGTATAATAACCAAGCAGTTGACACACAGTAATTACATTATTATCATTGTGTTTTGCAAGATTTTTATGCTGGGGGATATTGGAAAGTCCCAAGAACCTACTTTGTAACAGTATATACAATAAGATCTAACTCAAATTAAGAGAGATCACCACAGCAATTGCTTCCTTTTCAAGGAAATTATATGGTCTTTTAGTTAATGTGTGTAGAAATCTGTAATTATACTGAATTTTCTCTCTGTGAAATTCAATAATGACTTACAATAATCATTCCTTAAAAGACTTCAGCAAAGATGTTAAAGAAACTTTGAAGTCATTTGCAGAATTACAAAGTTCAGTGGTTTCTACAAGCAGCAGTCTCAAATGTCATTTTATAACAATTCTGAAAAACTCCTGATTCTGCCCCCTTTAACACAAATAGATGCATGTATGTACATGCAAACATGCTCACACATGCATGAACACACATGCACATACATATACACTGCACATACACACATATATATACATGAGTATGTGAGTGTTAGAAATTTGTTATGCAAGCACTCTATGTAAATAAAAAATAAATTAGTTCCTACTTTCAACACAAACTTCCATCATATAAAATGTTGAGAAATGTGATCATTTTGTTTTGTTTTCTCAAAAAATATCTACATGTCCAGTGATTTTAGTGCTCTGTCATCTCCCGAGATGGATTTTAAAAATTGAAATCTTTCATCCATATTAAAATATTAAGCATTTCTTGTGGATGCTTGGGAAGGAGTCTAGTTTTGTATCTAATGTTGTACCAGAGTTAGCCTGAGTGAACAAGAGAATAATGTACATTTGGGTTATACCCAAATTAATTGTCTTATCAAAAACTCACATCAATCCTAAGAAATACATATTATTATTCTTTTAAAAATATTTTTGTTCACAAAAATGGCATATATTTATGGTATACAATATGATGTTTTGAAATATGTATACATTGCAGAACAGCTAAACCAAACTATTTAACATACACATTATCTCACATCTTTTGTGTATGTGTGTGTTGAGAACACTTAAAATCTACTCTGGGTGATTTTCAAGTATACAGTACATTGCTCTCAATTATAGTCATCATGTTATACAATATATCTCTTGAAATTTTTCTTCCTACCTAAGTGAAATCCATTTATAGCAGGTGTATTATGCTTGGGGTATTTTTACTGAACATTTACAAGGTCTCAGGGGTTGATGTCACACAGCATATAGCATTTCTCTTGTCATTGTCTGCAATCTTTCCCACAGACTTTGGGCCATAGGGTCTATCTTCTTCTAACCTTGAGTTCAGACTTGCAGGTGCTCCTCCTTCCTCTGACATCCCCCTCACAACCTTAATTATCCCACCCTTGGTTACCTGAACAATGCAGCCCAACCTCAGCCTCTGTCTAACCACAGCAACATCTAAAGAATAATTAATACCAGTTCTTCACAAACTCTTCCAAAAATTAAAAAAAAACACTGAATACTTCCTAACTTTTGCTGTGAGTACAGTATTATCCTAAAACCAAAACGAGACAAAGATATCACAAGAAAAAAAAACAACAACAAAAAACTACACACACTATCTCTAATGAATATAGATGCAAATTTCCAAAACAAAATACTAGTAAATCAAATCCAACAACATATTGAGAAAAGATGACAAAATATGACCAAGTATTTTTCCCAGGAATACAAGACTGACTTAACATTAGAAAATCAATTACTATAATGTACAATACTAATAGAATAAAGGCAAAATCGCATGATCCTTTCAACAGATACTTAAAAAGTATTTTACAAAATCCTTTATGATAGAAAGACTCAACAAACTCAGAATAGAAAGGAGATTTCCCAACTTGATAAAAGCCATCTAGGAAAATCTGCAGCTAATAGCACACTTAATGGAGAAAAACTAAAAGTTGTTGCCTAAGATCAAGAACAAAACGTGGATGTCTGTTCTTACCACTTCTATTCAACATTGCACTGTAGAGTCTAGTCAGTGCAAATAGTCAAGAACATAAAGGACATCCAGATTGAAAAGGAAGCAGTAAAAATATTTCTATTTGCAAGATATATAGAGAAAATCATGGAGTCTTCACTAAAAACATATTAGAACCAATAAAAGAGTTCATCAAGGCTGCAGGATATAAGATTATCATACAAAAATCAATTCCATTTCTATACTTGCAATGAGCAATCTGGAAATAAAATTCATAAAATAATTCTGTTAATAATAGCTGCAAAAATAACATACTTAGAAATAAATTGAAGAGAATAAATGCAAAAATTTTGCCCGGTACTAAGGTATAACTGTTTTTGTTTCCCCGAAACCCATTTTTAAATCCTAGCCCACTGGGTTATGACATTACAACATGGAGCCTTTGGCAGGTGATTAGGCTGTAAGGGCGGAGCTCTAATAAATAATTGGGATTAGTGCCCTTATAAAAGATACCCCGGGCTGGATGCAGAAGCTGAAGGCTGTAATCTTAGCACTTTGGGAGACCAAGACAGGAGGATCAGTTGAGGCCAGGAGTTTGAGACCAGCCTAGGCAATAGTAAGGCCCCATCTCTACAAAAATTACACTAAAAAAAATGTTGCTGGGTGTGGTGGTGCACACCTGTAGTCCCAGCTACCAGGGAGGCAGAGGTAGGAGGATCATTGACCCTGGATTTTGAGGTTGCAGTGAGCTATTATAAGCCATTGCACTTTAGGATAGGTGAAAGAACAAATAAATAAATACCCCAGAGAGCTAGCTAGCCCTTTCCACCAACTGAGAATACGGCAAGAAGGGACTATGTATGAGCCTAAAAGTAAGCCCTTGCCAGACATCAAATCTTCCTTGGACTTCCCAGCTCCAGAAATGTGAGAAATAAATTTCAATGTAAGAGCTAAGCTGATGTCATGGCACTCTAGTCTGGGCAACAGAGTGAGACTCTGTCTCCAAACAAAACAAAACAAAACAAAATTTCAATGTAAGTAAGCTACCCAGTTTATGGTATTTTGTTATAGTAGCCCAAATGGACTAAGACATTTTGAAAATTAAAAGAAATTATTAAAAAGTTAAAGAAAAGCTTAATGAATGGAAAGACATCCCATGGTCTTGGATTGGAAGAGGATGGCATTCTCTG
>NW_012149729.1:5877547-5881751 GCF_000956105.1 Propithecus coquereli
GTATTATTCACATGATTTGATCTAAGATCTAGAGAGAACTCACATTTCCCAGTTTCAAAAATTATTCCATAGCTTCATTTATCAAAGCTGAGTGTTACTGGCATAAGGACAGGTATGTTTACTCTTTCTCTGAGTTAAAATTTCAGGAAGATCAACTTGAGTTACTAGGTATGTTGGATATTTAGACAAAAAATTAAAATAGTAAGCAACAAAGTAATAATGCCCTCCCGTGCACAATGATGTTCTAGAGGCAAACTAAATTGACAGGAATCCTCAGAAAAGATATTATAGAATTGTTTGAAAAAATGTTTCAGTTATATAGCTCATTTATGATCTCTTTCCTCATTATTCAAAATATATTAGAATACTTGTAATTAAAAGTCATAACAGGATACAAATTTTTATTTAATGTTTGACGAATCAAATCTTGAAATGCCTCAGGATAATCTTTCTAAATTTCTATTATATTTAAATCCTTATAATTCCTTATAATGTCAGCTCTTCCAGAGCCAATTCAGGAGATTTATCTGAAGGGATAAAGATTTAGCTAAGTATGAAGCAGAGTGACTAGATGAGGATGATCAGAGTTTAAATAACAGCTTATTCTAGTTGTTCTCAGTTTGTGATGCCTGGATTGGTAGCATCGGCATCACCTGGAAACTATTAGGAACGTCTATTCTCAGGATAACCCCAGATAAGAAATTCTTGACATTGTGCTATAATAAGCCCCTCTTCAGGTGTTTCTGATACAAATTAAAATTTGAAAACCACTGACCTAAGGAAATAATATAAGTTCAATACACTTATGTCAAGTTCTTTAATTATTTAATATGTTAATGGCTTTCAGTACTTGTAAATAGTAAAGACTAAGAAAAAAATGAAGAAGTCTGAGGTCAACAGAATTGAAATGATTAGCTATATATATTAATAAAGCCAAAAGCAGAATCATATTATCTGAGCTTGCAAACTATGTTTATAAATGGAATGTTTTAAGGATTGCAGAAATTTCTCTGTGTGTCCATAATCTTACACTATTTGAAATCTTTGTCTATAAGCAACTTGAAAATACTCAATGAGCAACTTAAAAATATTCAGATGGTGACCCTACTCTTCCCTCCCGTAATGAACCCTCTTGATAGAGACTTCAAATGAGTATGAGCATGACCATTGTGAGATATGGTATCATCTGCACGTGTCCACAAATACCTGATGTGGCAGATAAATGATGGTCACACATTTTTCAACTTTTCTCCTATTGAGAAGTAAGATCTAACTCTAATCATGAATCTCTGAGGACTCTGTGACTACATTAATCAATAGAAAAGATCAGGTGTGACTCTCAATGCCCAGAACCCAAGAGAAAGACCGTTACTACTTCTTGTTTCATAGAATAATCTCTTTGGAAACCCTGAAGCTATAGAAATGTCCGACTATGCTGACACAGCCATGAATGAGAGGCTATGATAACTTGGTACTTTGCTCAACCCTCCAGGTGAGCCCAATCTTCCTGCCATTCCCATAGAAGGAGCCAAGTATGTGTGTGAAGCCACCTCGAGCACTTCAGACCCACCCTTCTGCCAGCTGTATTTTACCAAGTGTTCCCAGTCTACGTTGTATAAAGAAAAAGCATCATCCAGCTGAGCCAGGCTCCAAAGTGTCTACATCTAAAGGCAGGCTCCATCTTTCTGATGCTCTAGAATTTCAACAGGTGTCAACATCTTTAAGAATCAAGTCCTGTAAGGGTTCTAGGAGATGATGTAATATGGTCCAAAATCATGCTTGAGATTCTGGTCACCTTGTAAGATTTTCTGTTCCTTGTGCCAAGGCAGAGCTCCTACCAGTAGCTCCCTGGATAAAGAATAAGCAATAGAGTAGAAATAGTTTTACTATTCATAATGTTACTTTTTTTTAAGGAGATGGGATCTTACTCTGTTGCACAGGCTGCAGTGCAGTGGCACGATCATAGCTCACTGTAAACTCAAACTCCTGGGCTCAAGTTTCTTATTTGTTGTAGGCATGGCCTCTCACTGTCTTGTCCAAACTGGTCTCCAAGTCCTGGCCTTAAGCAATCCTCCTGACTTGGCCTCACAAAGTGTTGGGATTACAGGCGTGAACCACTGCACCTGGCTGATACTTTTAATGTGATCATTTGTCTCTCTATTTAGCGGTGTATGTGTGGGGTATAATAGAAAAAAATCCAGATAATCATGGTATTTTGTTTTTGCCTGTTGTTTTGTGTTTTGTTTTGCTATTTTTATTTTTTCCAACGAAGAAAGAAATGAATTTAAGCAAACTGCCCAAGATGTAGTGAGTTGCTGGATATTTGAACTTAGTACTTAATTTCATTTAGTACATTTACCTATGTTGATGTAATCAACATTTTAATTTTTGCAATAATAATATCTTTTTTCTTACCTATAGTGTATTTATACTGCTTTTGTCTACTTTTATGTGATACTTAAGTAAATCGTCTGTAGAAAAATATTACACTTTGGCATGCAACTATAAGAAAGGGAATGACATTTAATAACTAAACTCAATCCTAAGCTATAAGCAAAAGATGATTCTATACCAGTTACTGAATTCAGTAATTATGTAGGGAGAGAAAGATATATAATACTATGGAAGGTCATTGGTTCCTTGTTAAACAAAGACCTCTGCAGAGATTAGTTTACCAACCTAACTTTGAATTCCAGAGCTGTCTTTGTGTGTGTGTGTGCGTGTGTGTGTGATGCTTTCTATGCTAACTTTCTTCTATAAGGCAGCGACAACCACCATCTTCTACTTATAGACAGACTACCAGTTAAAGCCCTCCAATTAGTAAAGGCATCCTTACATTCTTCTGCAATAAGAAAGTCAATTATTTTTCACTTTACAGGTTTTGGACTGGACTCAAACTGCATCAGTGAAAGCAGGGTCCCTAGGAACTGTCAACAGTGAGGGATGGGCTGGCAGCTTTGAATGACACACTAGCAATGGTGGCCAGCTGGCAGAATAATGAATAATCCTCTCAGCATCTACTTAATCTCTGGATAATGTTTTCCATTTTGTAAACTCAACTATCTATAGAGTGATAGTTCATCTAAATGAAAATGAATGAATATGAAATGCATTTTTCTCATGGCGCTGACACTGCTCTCTCCTACAACATAACCAGATATTACAAAATATATACCTAAAATAGCTTAAGTATTTATGTATTATTCACATGATTTGATCTAAGATCTAGAGGAGAACACATAGCAAATGAAGTCAGGTATGTACCACAACGGAGCTTTAAATACCAGCTGAGAAGTCCTATGGTTAGTCATGGAATCAAGAAGGTAGTTTGGAACATGAACTTCCAAATTCTGATGGCAATTGCTTTTCTATACCTTCATTCATAACAAGTGAAGTTTTTCTGGTTTATATTTGTGTCAGCTGTCAAAAAAGTTCTCTGATAGTTTTAGGTGTCAGTGTCTGCCCTAAGAATTGAACAGAAATTGTTCCTTTTCCTTAATGACTGGAAGTGGAAGAGCCAGTGCCCTAACTTGGCACTTCACAACTCTCATGCCACTGTTCATCTCTAAGGCACCAGACACAGTTGGCCTCTTGATCCTTCCACACATTTCTAGACTTTGAATCTAAAAGAAAACCTTGACTTTTCTTATTGCTAGCCATTTACTTTCTTCCACTATGACCTCTCATTCTACTGACATTTGATTCTTCTTGGATATGACTCCAAAGTGGCCACTGCATATATACCACTTAATTCCTCTCTTAAGCAAGCTCTTTTCCTGAACTCTAACCCTCTCTTAACACCTAAACTGCAAATTATAATATATTTTATAATAATCAGGTACAAGTGAGAATTATCCACCAGGGGGATCTCATCTTGGGATGTACCAGTAATTATTCTTGTGTTTTACATACGTCATTTCAGTAATTGTCACAAGGTAAGTTCAATGTATCACTCCCCACGTGTTTTACAAATAAAGAAAGTGGACTTCACTATAATTAAAAAATATTAAATGATTGAGTATAGCAACACTTTCTTCCTTAAAGGAACAAAAACTCCACTTACTAGTGATTAACTTCTGGGAATTTTGAGCAAAATATGAATGTTGAAAATATAAAAATAACTGAAACAACAGTGCTTGCTCATTAAAAATTAAAATATAAATCAATGTAACTTAACAAAACAGGCATTTTAATAATCGCAAAT